>NC_051212.1:19170595-19273095 GCF_015220715.1 Pygocentrus nattereri | reverse complement strand
ATGACAAGTATTGAAACAGAAAAAAACCTTAATGCCACTCACATAATTTACTAAATGTTTAGATGCCCACACAGAGAAAGGCCCTTTGCTGAAACACTTGAAAGTTTGTATAAAAGTGCTGACTTAAGCCCTATGTTGATGACTAGAATCATTATAAACTTAAGAGGAATCTGATTCTAGATCAGCACTTTGCTTCTATAAGAGCACTCTGTATAGATACAGTTGGTCCTGTAGCTATGTAGATATCTCTCTATTTGAACCTTTCTCATATCAACTCTGGCTATTTATATATTTACATATATCAGCGTTAAGTAGGAAAGCACTGACAAGAGGTCATAAATTTGAAATGTACAAGCCCTGGGACTTATTCCTCACAACCCACATGAATGTCCTGTAGATAAAGGCCTCCGCCTGTCTGTGATTTTTGCAGGCTTCCAGAATATTCATTCCCGTTCAGATGAGTTGGTTTGACTGAACACTCATGTTTCAGCATTCTTGGCATTCTGGAGCAGGCAGCGGACAACTGAATGGTCTTGTCCTATGTTGTAACATGTGCCAAAAATTGACCTGAGGGCTGTTTTAAATGTACATGTGTCAAACCAGATTTTAAATATAGGCAGCTCTGCTGTATTGTAGTGTCTTTGTCTGGGTGAGTGGGTGTTTTGAATTAATTGGCTCTGCTTGTTTTTCATTTTGTGTCTGTGTGTGTGTGTGTGTGTAGGTCCCAGAAGACATGCAGGATAAGGAGTTTGCTGCTATTCTGCAGGATGAGCCTCAGCAGCCTCTGGCGCTGGTGCCTCTAACCGAGGAGGAGCAGGTGAGAGACACATGCTTTGCATGTTTTTCTCTCACTGAGCAGTGATAGGGGAAGGTACAGGTTAGGTCAGATATGACCCAAAACACATTTATTTACCAAACACGTAAATCCCCAATAGTTATAGTGTACACAGATGACTCCTTTCTTGTAACTCCTTTCTTTCAATTTACTCATGCATTGTTTTCTGGTGTAAATAATGGGATTACATTCTGTGTTGTAACTGAGTACAAGAGCTGTACATGGATAGCAATGGGTTGTTTTCTTGGATTTATTCCTGTTTTAATTCTGTTCTTGGTTTTTAACCCTGTTTTTCTATCTCCCTTTATCTTCAGCGGAACTTCTCCATGTCTGTCAACAGTGTGGCTGTGCTGAGGCTCATGGGTAAAGGGGGTGGAGCCACCCCTACCGGCATTGCCCGTGGCAGAGGCAGCGTGAGAGGTGGCCGAGGTGAGCTGACCGAAGAGGCCGTTATTTACTGATTAACAGAGCAGGCAGTGAAATGATCAGTTTCTCTTGCCTGTCAGTTCAAGGGTCCGCTTTAAACAGTACATTACAGAAACATGTATTAACACACTAAACATGTGAATATTAGGCTAGGTTTTTCAGTAAGAAACTCTGACATACGCAGGAATTTATTACAGTTTCTGTAGAACATCGCCTAAGATATGGTAAATGTAAGCCATGAAGACATTTGCTGAACTGACTTTTATCAGACATCAAATATCTTTATATGTTTTTATAGGCAGAGGCAGAGGAGAAGGTGGATTCTACCAAAGAAGTACTGAAGACGGTGAAGTGGGTTTCAGTAGGAGCGTTAGAGAGATCCACCGTAGCCAGAGTTGGGATGACAGGTATAAAAATCACCCTTTCTGTGTACAGCTAACACAGGACACACCAGAGACTGAGAGACATGCTGTTTTTCTTTTAAATGACTTCATTTCAGTCTCTGAAAGCACATCTGTTTTTTTTTTTTTTTTTTTTTTTTTTTTTTTTGTTGTTTTTAGTGTCTCTCTGTCTATATGTCTCTGATTTACATTCACAAGGCTCTAGTGGCATGAAGGAAAAGAAGTCATTAAAAAAATTTCAGCATTAATATACGTACACAACTACTGTGTGTACAAACTCATGCACACAAACTTAAATATATGTGACTATGTCTATGTATGCACATTCTTCCATATTTGTCAGTATATGTTGTCCAGTAGTAGGCAGATTAGAAAATTTGCATTGGCCACTCAAGCCACTAAGCGACAGAATATTTTTTAACCACAACATGCTCAGGTAATGGTACCTAAAGCCTGAACTCAGCCACACTGCCCACTAATATAATATATATAATTTCATGATTTTGCCTTTTTCTTGGAAAGACTGAAACAAGATAAGTGAAAGATACTAAAGTTGGAGACAGGTAGTTAAAAAAACCTAAATTTCATTGGTCATAGTTTTGGCTGTTAATTTGTTATCTGTGTCTGTGCAGAGGTGAGCGACGTTTTGAGAAGCCCTTGCGTAGGGAAGGCCTACGAGTGGGCTTTGAAGAAGTGGGCTCTGGGGGGAGGAAGGAGTATATGCGCTCAGACAGCGACAACTGGCGCACACTCAGAGAAGAGCATGAGCAGGAGGATACGGGGGACATAGGGGGCAGCTGGAGACTGGCCGGTTCACGTCGTGATGGTATGCAAAATCAAACGCACATACGTATCTCACTTTTTTTTAATTAATTTTTTTTTTTTAAACATTACGCCAATACAAACATTTTAATAGTGTATCAGTAGTTCTCAGTTTCCACACACACAATTTCAGCTCCACTCATTGATTGACAGTCTTTCAGGCATGATGTAAACATTGCGTTTCCCACCAATAAATTGCCATTCAACCCACATGGAGTCGTAAATATTGAATAAGTTTAATATTAACGATTCACAATCTGGGTGGGACTAGACTGCAATTACATCGGAGGAGTAAAGTTCGGATTATAAACAACTTGCACCACAGGATGAATCTGGGAAGCACCCTAATATTGGAAGACGTTTTGTGAACGGATATTGGTTCTGCACAGGGGGTAGAAGGCTACTGTAGCTAACAATTAATTTGAGCTTATAGCTATAAATTAGCAAAATTTCTTGTCTTAATCATCACACAAGCTTCAAACAGTATAAAGTTCTTGAGTAATTTCGACCACATAAGCAAGCAGCATGTTGTTTGTATGATATAACCTACCATAACTTATCTACATTAGCATTGTAGATCAAGTGCAATTGGCTGATCGAATACATCTGGGGTGAATTGTTTAAGTTCAGGAATGCATTATACCTGGCTCTGTGTTGTACATTCACAGATAAAAATAAAAATACAGGGAGCAACATCTGTCTTCCACCCACTTCCACATCAGTATCAATTGCCTCCTGTAATGAGTACATATATTGCTCATTAGCATAAACACAGTAAGATGAAGTGGTGGTATTCTAAGAGTTAGAAGAAGCTTTGAAATTATAAATCGTTGTTAATTTCCTCTCATGTGTTCTCCTCATATTTATTCTTTAAGATGGTGGTCCTCGCTCGGCAGGTTGGCGTGAGCATAGTGAGGTTCGACGCAGAAAGTTTGACTTCGACTTCCGGGATGGAGGAAGTGAGGGAGGCAGGAGGAGGGCAGGAAGTGAAGGGGCAGAGGAAGAGAGAGATGGGTTGCCAGAGTGGTGCACTGATGAAGAGGATGGAGAGATGGGCACCTTTGACTCTTCCGGAGCCTTCATGTCAATCAAGGTATGTGTGTGTGTGTTGGTTGTTACAAGCCAAAAATAAATCTTTCTTAATGACTCACATAATTACATCTGACCATACAGAAAGGCTCCAAGGACCCTATCCCTGAGGAGGAGTATGAGTTTCAGGGGTTAGAAGATGAGGAAGAATGTAGTATGGATGGAGAGAGGAAAAACAGCAGTGGTGGAGAGAAACCTGAGAGAGGTAAGGAAGAAATCTTTATGTTTATGGCAGGTTCAATTTGGTCATTAAAGTACACTGCTCAAAAAAATAAAAGGAACACATCCTAGATCTGAATGAATGAAATATTCTCATTGAATACTTTGTTCTGTAGAAAGTTGAACGTGCTGACAACAAAATCACACAAAAATCATCAATGGAAATCAAATTTATTCACCAATGGAGGCCTGGATTCACAAACAAAACAAAATTAAAGTGGAAAAACACACTACAGGCTGATCCAACTTTGATGTGATGTCCTTAAAACAAGTCAAAATGAGGCTCAGTATTGTGTGTGTGGCCTCCGCGTGCCTGTATGACCTCCCTACAACGCCTGGGCATGCTCCTGATGAGGTGGCGGATGGTCTCCTGAGGGATCTCCTCCCAGACCTGGACTAAAGCATCCGCCAACTCCTGGACAGTCTGTGGCGCAACGTGGCGTTGGTGGATGGAGCGAGACATGAGGTTTAGCATTGTCCTGCATTAGGAGGAACCCAGGGCAAACCGCACCAGCATAGGGTCTCACAAGGGGTCTGAAGATCTCATCTCGGTACCTAATGGCAGTCAGGCTACCTCTGGCGAGCACATGGAGGGCTGTGTGGCCCTCCAAAGAAATGCCACCCCACACCATTACTGACCCACTGCCAAACCGGTCATGCTGAAGGATGTTGCAGGCAGCAGATCGGTCTCCACGGCGTCTCCAGACTGTCACGTCTGTTACATGTGCTCAGTGTGAACCTGCTTTCATCTGTGAAGAGCACAGGGCGCCAGTGGCAAATTTGCCAATCCTGGTGTTCTCTGTCAAATGTCAAGTGTCCTGCACAGTGTTGGGCTGTGAGCACAACCCCCATCTGTGGATGTCGGGCCCTCATACCATCCTCATGGAGTCGGTTTCTCACCGTTGGTGCAGACACATGCACATTTGTGGCCTGCTGGAGGTCATTTTGCAGGGCTCTGGCAGTGCTCCTCCTGTTCCTCCTTGCACAAAGGCAGAGGTAGCAGTTCTGCTGCTGGGTTGTTGCCCTCCTACGGCCTCCTCCACGTCTCCCGGTGTACTGGTCGGTCTCCTGGTAGTGCCTCCAGCCTCTGGACACTACGCTGACAGACACAGCAAACCTTCTTGCCACAGCTCGCATTGATGTGCCATCCTGGATGAGCTGCACTACCTGAGCCACTTGTGTGGGTTGTAGAGTCCGTCTCAAAGTGACCAAAACATCAGCCAGAAAGCATCGGTACTGAGAAGTGGTCTGTGGTCCCCACCTGCAGAACCACTCCTTTATTGAGTGTGTCTTGATAATTGCCAATAATTTCCACCTGTTGTCTATTCCATTTACACAACAGCTGTGAAATTGATTGTCAATCACTTGGAGTTATATTGTGTTGTTTAAGTGTTCCCTTTATTTTTTTGAGCAGTGTATTACATTTGGCATCATTTTTGCTAAATTAGAGAAGCTGCTGCACAATTGTTTCCATACCAAAAGTTTATATTATTTGGTTCTATTTAAATGTAGTGAATCTAACTGTTTTGCTTGGTATTTTAAATTTACTTTCATTGTTAATTATTATTGTTAAAGAGTTCTTATTACTAATGATATAATATTAAATAAATATTTAAGTTTTATATATTTAATATTTATACAAATGTTTATATGTTCATGAGAAGTAAGTACACCCCATCAATCTATACACATACCTGTGCATATCTTTTAGAGAATATTTGAGGTAAAATTTTTTTAATTGTGTAAAAGCTAGTTAGTTGGTACCAGTGGTCTGTTTTGGTGCTCAGTACCAGCAGATATTTAAGGACGGTATTAGTACATCCTTGGTTTCATCTGTGAAGCATCATATTTCTCTCCCTAAACACTTTAAATTTAAGTTGCTGTCAATGCCTGCGATGCATTAATTGTCATTGCAGTTTTTTATGCCCATTTTTGCTCTCTTTTTCTCTGATTAGGTGAGACTGACTCTGCAGCTGGGACTGAGATTGAGGTGAAGTCTCTTCCTCCCTCCTCTCCTCCTTCTGTTTCTCTCTCCCCTGCTCAGTCCGAGCCTGTGCCTGCTGCTGTCCCTGCTGGCCTGGAGGAGCCTCAGCCTGCCCCTACCATGCCCAGTAAGATGCCAAGTGAAGGTAAACAACCTTTCTTTTGTTAATTCTTCTTATGTACCTCTTGACCTCCTGCTCTTGGAGAGCAGAGTTGTATTAATTTCATTTCTTTATTTATTTTTATTTTGTAATTTAATTTAATTAATTAATTTATTTATTTTGTAGTGTTATCAGAGCCCCTGTCCGAGCTGAGCCCCAGTGCCTCCTCCAGTCTGCCTTCATCCCCTCCCTCTTCTTCCTCTGCTGCTACTGACCTCCCGCCATCGGGGGGTGACCCTGAGGATGATGAGGGCATGAAGCACCTGCAGCAGGTAGCAAAAAAGCCCTAATATCCTGTGAAGTTTGGTTAGTGTTGTTAAACCCCGATACGTCAGTATATGATGAGAAAGTGTCATTGTATCACAACCGTGTATCTGCATTTTTTTTCTCAATTTTTCTGCATCATTTGAGCACATGAACAGTCTTTTACATTGTGATTTTATGATGAGTGGACCAATAGATATTGCCTGTGATAAAATCTTATATTAGCATTAAACATTATATTAACATTAAAATATTTGCCAGTAAAGTTACCACTTTTGAGAGAAACTGTTTTGATAGGACATGGATGAAATGCTGTAGCAGATGTCTTCAAAACTGGACCTTAAATCTTATTTCTGGTCAAGTATTTCACTCCTGGTCCTGGAGCTCTTCCATCCTGGAGAGGTCAGATTCAACACACCTGGCTTACATAGTCAGATGGCGCTCAAGGCTTTCGTTACCTGGATCATTAAGATTGGAGCCATCTAGTGTCATGCCAATGTCTGAAAAATCTGTGACTGGAAACTGGATTAAAGGCCCATGTTTGAAGATATACTGTCCTATACTGCAGTCTGTTGCGCTGCCTGTTGATGCATATTTCTGTTTGATGGATGAAAATGTCACATGTACACAGGAGGCAGAGAAGATGGTGGCAGCGCTTCAGGACACATCTCTGGAGGAGGAATGTTTCACCCAGACGCTGCAGGAGAACAGAAACACTGCTGCTGCCCTGCCTCTCTCCCATGACTCCGCTATGAAGTGGTTCTACAAAGACCCGCAGGGAGAAATCCAGGGTAAGCAAACAGATATGTACGTGCACCATCAAGCATGAAGTGGTTCTGCTAATACCTGCAGGGTGAGATCTGTGGCACATGTAAATACACAGATGAAGCAAGTGACAACTACAAAGAGAGATTCACAAATACTGTATGTATTTGTGAATGCATATTTGATTTTGAGTGCATGTGACACCACTTCATGCTTCCTTACTGGAGCAGTTTAGCAAAAAATCTATTTGTAACTTTATTTCATCCAACTTGTAGTCAGCCAAGGCTTGGTATCACCATGGGTACCACCAGTTAGCATTAAGGATCCATTGTGACCGATACTGGCCTGATACTGTGCTTGTTTACTCATACTCATAAAAATTCACAGATATCAACATTCTGATACCTACAGATGTGAAATAAGCCGATTGTACGCTGCTACTCTAATGTACAAATGCAGTGAAGTAGACCCTGTTCACACAGCGATGTGCTACTGACTCTGTCACAGTCGGACACAAAGCCATCAGTCACTTTAAACATTCGACCTTGGCAGATTCCCATCAGACCCACACTCTGTTATTTATTTATTTATTTATTTATTTATTCATTCATTCATTCATTCATTCATTCTCTCCTTCCAGCATGGTCGAGCGTTTTCATGTGAAAATGTAAATTGTGCGCTTTGTCCGTACCTGGTGCTCTGTTCAAAAGTACAGTGTGAGTCACCAAAGTACAAAATTTCTGAAAACACACAATGTATGCCTAGTTTTAGGACATTCAGCTACAGCTCAGCCAGCCAATCAAAATATGCTGAGGAGACATAAAACTCAACAACTGAGCTCCTTAGATGCCTTAGCCTCAGGTGTGATTCCTGTGGTCACTGTGCTATAGAGAGGCTGTTGTTGAAAGACACAGGTCAGGAGTAAAGCTACAACTATACAGAAGCACTTTTCTAATGTGGATTAAAACCCACTCTTCTCCATTGCAGTGCTACTCAGTCCAAGGTAGCGTTACATAATATAGCATAGCTAGCTAAGGCAAGGTTACTGTGCATGGTATTGGAATTGATATTGGAGAGTCTTTAAAAATATACTCTGTCTATAAAATTGTATCTCTGCATCCATAGTTAGCACAGTGTAAACTTCATGATTCAGTCATTGTACATGTTTCAAGCCATATATAATTGTTGGGTAATCTCAAAATGCCTGCCATTGTCTTTTCTGACACTGTATGCTGTATTATACAATACGGGATTGGTAGGATTGGCATGGTAGGATTGGCATGGGATTGGTAGGAGAGAGGGAAAGGTCATTATGTGGTACATGTTTTCATTTTGTCTCTAATTTCCTGCAGGCCCCTTCACTACAGTGGAGATGTGTGAGTGGTTCCAGGCAGGCTACTTCAGCATGTCTCTGTTGGTGAAGCGTGGCTGTGATGAAGGCTTCCAGCCTCTGGGGGATGTCATTAAGATGTGGGGGCGTGTGCCTTTTGCCCCCGGACCCTCCCCGCCTCCACTGGTTAGTATCATGCTCACACACATCTGAAAACATCTTTTCTTTCAACCACGCAAAAAAAGTCATATTCAGCATTCAAATTAATTTTGAATTAAATTTGGTGAAAAATCTGATTTACAATGCTTTCTACTAGATGTAGTTGATCAGCTAAGACATGTTCGATGTACAGTTTTGCTCCACAGTGTTGAGCTAAGTCATTAATGTTGCTAACAAACACACGTCAGTAGTCTCCTAAATCTCTGCGTAAATACAGGTGTTGTGCCAAGTTTGCACACATGCATGCCATGTAGGACTATGGACAAACTGTTATGTATGTATGATTCCTTTTTATAAACTAATGTTATTAGTTAATTTTTTAACCAAATACATGATTAAAAATAGAAACCAAAATTGCTGATGTTGTGTAGCATTCATATGCCTACATGTGAAGTGATGGTGGAATTTGGCACAGTGCTATACTTCGCAGCAGTACAAAACTAAAGACGAAAAAATTTGCACAGCAATCATGTTTCGACTGGTCAGCTACATCTGTGCTAGATGAAAAATTGCCAATTTCTTAAATAAAGCTACCTTAAAAATCATCACCGGTTTAACTGTACATAAATTGTTCTAGCTTCTTGTGAAATCCTATTCATGTTCTGGCTAGATGTGATCCAGGTGAATTGCTGGACTTTATGAAATAATGTGTGTTTACTTGCTCTCAGTGTAACCTGGATCAGGAGAGGCTGAAGAAGCAGCAGGAATTAGCTGCCGCTGCAGCCCTCTACCAGCAACTACAGCAACAGCAGCTATTTCAGCTCATTAACAGGTGGGTGGATGGGCACACATGTTTCTGTTCAGTTTATTGGTGCCTGTTGTAAACAGCATTGTTCAATGTTCTACCTTATCTCTCTAGCCCTTATCTATTTGTGTCTGTTGATGTTGATATTAAGTAGGTTGGTCTCTGAGGTATCTGCAGATTTGCTTTGTTGCCATGTGTGGCCTTTCCAGTTGTACAATATGTAACAACTTGTTGCATATTTGCTTTATCGTTCTGCTTATCTGTGTGTGTGTGTGTGTGTGTGTGTGTGTGTGTGTGTGTGTGTGTTTGAGAATAGGTGCGGAGAGCAGGGTATGATGCCTTCGATGAACAGGTCGATGTCAGTGCCAGATACAGGGTCCATGTGGGACATGCATACCTCAGCTTCACAGCCAACAGGTAAATGAGCATACAAGTTATGTTGCTATGATAGAATTTGTGATTGTTTGGCTCTCCTTCAAGTACACCTTTTAAAGTTTTTGGGAGACTACACTGGACAGAGCTAACAACAGATATCTGGCTATATCAAGCAGCAAACTAACAAAAGCAATAGCAAAGTCAAAAAACTCCACAAGAATCCACTCTGCTGTAACAACAGTCTGCAAGGTGCATGGCCAAGAGCCAGGGAACTACAATTATAGAGGAGTTGGAACAGTTGCCTGTGTATATAATGTATACGCTCATAGGAACATGGAGCCAGTTCTCCTCTCACTGAGTATTAGTGATAAATCAGAAACTGCAATCACTCTACTGAGATCAGGTTCATGTGAATAAAGTTATTGAATTATTGAAAGCAATAAATACAATCTGATTAAGCTATGAGCTAATTAAGCTCATAAGATACAAGAAAACAGCAGTTAATTGTTTTAATTGTTTAACAGCCCTAATGTTTGTTTTGGGGGCAGTCGTGGGCTGGAGGTTACAGAATCAGCCTTTTGACCAGAAGGTCACTGGTTCGATCCTCTGAACCGACAGGGTGTGACTGAAGTGCCCTTGAGCAAGGCACCTAACCCCCAACTGCTCCCCTTGTACTGTGGATAAGACTGCCACTGCTCTGGTCAAGTGTGCTCACTGCCCCTAGTGTGTGTGCTTTCACTAGTGTGTATGTGGGTGTTTCGTTATGCAGATGTATTACATGCGGATGTGAATTTCCCCGGGATTAATAAACTATTTTTTACACATTACATGTGGCTTATTTTTTTAAATGACTGAGATGCATAATTTGTCATAGAAAAATTTTCATTTCCACAATTTAATATCTCTCACTGTCACTTTCTCCTTCTCTCTCAGGTGGTGAGGCCAGTATATGGGACTTAACTCAGGGTCCAACTCTTGAACAGCTTCAGAAGGTGAGTGCAGCACCTCCTGTTGTGATTGAAATGCACCACATGAATGTAATGGTGATCAGGGTGTTATCTTGCATATGAACTTTTAAGTGTATGACTTGGTTAACTCCCTGTGTGTGTTTTGTATGTGTGCATGTATGCTGGTATGTGGTTCAGCTCCAGGAGAGAAGAGAGGCTGAACTCAGGGCTAAGAGGGAGGAAGAAGAGAGAAAAAGAAGGGATGAAAAGAGGAGGCAGCAGGAGGAACAAAAGAGAAGGGAGGAAGAGGAACTCTTCAGACGCAAACAGGTGTGTTTGTGTTAGTAGTGCAAGACAAGTGTTGTATTTGCAAAAAAAAAATTTGTTGTTGTTTAAAAGTTCGTGTTATTGAGTAATTTCACCCACCCAAGAGCTGTTGCTTTGCATGCATGCATGCTTATGAGTTTGGTCTTATGGTCTGTGTTTTCTTCCTATGACAGGAGCTGCTGATGAAGCTGCTCCAGCAGGCTCCGCGTCAGGGGGGCGCTGGCTCGGGGTCGGGCTGGAGTGGCAACCCCATGTCCGGACTGGCGAAGCAGGGAAAGCCCCATAACCTGCTGGAACTCCAACAGGAGGCTGAAAGGCTCTACAAACAGCAGCACAGAGCCCAGCAACAGCAGAGGGTAAAAAAAAAATCATTCACACTTCTCAGTGTTGCTGTATTATTGCTATTGCTACTATATTTAAATCTACAGAAAATTTTAGGGTTGCAGATATAATGATAAAAAATACATTATTGCTGTTGTTTCAAATCTCCAAATTGATATAAAGGACACTTTATTTAAGTAATATTAGGCTATTGTATTGGTATGTTCATGTTCCCAAATGGTCTCGCAGAGCAATTGATGTTTTCGGGCAAAGAAATTGGTTTTGTTTGAAATTGAAGTTTTGATATGACAGCAATGAAATGTAAAATATTTTGTATCTAGAGATTTTTACATGCACATTTTGATGTTATGTCTTCTCTCCCTCTGTTTAGTGGGGTGCTGAAGGTGTGGGGGCACTCTGGGGGTCTGGAGCCTTGGAGGGCAAGGCGGCAGGTGGCAGTAGTCCTTCAGGAGGCAGCATGGGCATCTGGGATGAGGCCCTAAAGAACCAGAGTGCCCTTCGCAACAGCATGGGTCTGAAGAACAGCCGCAGCAGCCCCTCACTCAGGTACGTTGGCAAATTCATCCAAATTTACTGAGCTCTCTAGACTGTGTCAGCGTGTTCAATCCTAGGATGTGTCTGCCACATTTAGTTTTCTCTCTCTTTTTATGTCTTTGGTAGTGATCAGTACATGATGATAAATCGCCGTAAACGGACTGAGGAAGAGGAGCGCTTGCTGAAGCTCTTGCAGGGGATGAAGGCTCAGGATGGCTTCACCACGTGGTGTGAGCAGATGCTGCATGCGCTGAACACCTCAGCCAACAACTCTTCCTCCTCCCAGGACGGTAAAAGACATTATTAGTTTGTCATTACTTTGTTTTAGTTCTTTGAGACACATTTTCCACAGAGCCTGGTCCTGATGGTTAGCAGTAGAAGCTGGCTAATGTTCAGTTTGCGTTGGACAGCTCAGTCACTTTGTTTTATAGCACATTAGTGAGTAGAGAGTCCATCACACTTTCCCACTTTGCGGGGATGTTTCATTATATTTTTGTGTTCTTGGTTCTGGATAGTGGCCACTATTGTGGCATACTTGAAGGAGGTGGAGTCGCCGTATGAGGTGCTGGACTTTATCCGCCACTACCTGGGCGACACCGTGGAAGCCAAAGAATTCGCCAAGCAGTTCCTGGAGCGCCGTGCCAAACAGAAAGCCAACCATCAGAGACAGCAGCAGCAGGTGTGTGTCTGAGAATTTTTATTTTATTACTTAAATTTTCATTTATTTATTTATTTATTTATTTATTAATTACATTTTATTTTTTGAAATACGAATTTTGTATTTTTTAAAGATGTTTGTTCATTGCAAACAACATGTTAAACTTTTTACATGTCAGTTTACTGTTCTGCTTTTTTCTCTTTTTGCCAGCTTTCTAAAGAGGTGGCTGGGCTGACCATGAACAGCTTCCCTCTGCAGGTAAAAATAGACAGCTGCTACTCATTTTTACTTCCAAGACTCAGAAATCCAAAATAGGACAGCTGTGCTATTTTACTTGGTAGCATCATAGTAATAGGCATACACACATGTATAAAATATGGTATGATTAGTACCTGCTATGAGTGCCCAGTACAACAATTTGACTGTAATGAAGGGTGCCATTTTTTTTTTCATATTCTCTTTAGGATTCCATGAGGGGAATGAATCCCACAGCTCTGCAGTCAATGTTCCAGTCAGTGCATTCTGGGAAGGGGGGAATGGGCTATGACCAGGCGGGTAAACTTAAGAAGAAACAGCCCATGATCCTGCACTCTGACCCAAGCATCTTAGGTACACGGTCTCACTCGCTGTCTCATTCCAACTTTTCTGTCACTTCCTCCTGCTGTGACTAGTGTCTTTTCTGTTTTTATCTCGCTCAATTTCTCTCTCTTTGTTGTGGTTTTCTGGCTTTTCTCTGGAGTCATAACTTTAGAAGAGAGGGGGAGAAAAAATACTAGCTTGGGCATCAGTATTTGTGACATTAAAATTTAATGCGTTATAAACATTATTATAAAAATTATTAGTGCCAAAAAAAATGTTTAATTCAGTTTACTTTTTTGTTATTATGATTCCACATCATCCGTAGTTACACAAGGCTGAAGTTAGCTTCCTGTTTGCCAGCTTTTTATTCGAGTTATTCAGCTGCTGTTGATGTCTTGTACAAATACAACTTCTAAATAGTTCTAATAATGGCTCACTTAATAAAATAAAAATGTATTGTTACTTGATAAGTTATTATAATTTTAATTCTTTATTGATATCACAGTTTATTGGTACCTTCATATTATTAAATGTTACTTTTATGATTATTATTTAATTATCGCATTTGATATATACTGTACAGCTTCAGTCCGAGTCCTGTGTAAATGAGTGTCTCCCTCAGTGTATTCGCAAGTTTAAATAAAGGTTGAATGATTGAAAACCGAAGTTCTTTCTAGCTACTGCTATGGTGAATTTAAGTACATCACGCCTAAAGTATTGTTTATAAGCAAAACGCAGCACTGATGTCGCAATATCAGCGATTTTGCTAACATTACCCCCGGAGGACACCTTTGGCAGACCATGTTAGACAAAGCTTGCAGTAGACCTGTGGTACAGTAAATAAACAGAATTTTAGGAACACTGTTCAACTTATTTTTTTATATTTCAAAAAAGGTTTTTCTTTAGGGCCACATTCAAGCATCAAACAAATGTGATTAATCCCAATTCACTATGCAAAGTAATGAGATAAATCTTTGTACACAGTAAGGAGCGGCTGGCACTTTCAAATGGTGTAAAAATAATGAATGCCTGGTACCACCTGTATTCTCTCTGTTTTTGTGTCTGTAGGGTACTCATTCCATGGTGCAGGGGATCGGATGAGCCTGAGCGAGATGGAGATGGTGGAGGATTACTGAATCCACAGCAATAGCTACCTGAGGCCTTTTATTCGCGGGTCCAACTAATCAGACTCCGCAAGTCCAATGTGCACTGCTGGGGATTGGGGGGTGGGCGGGTGGGAGTTAGAGCCAGGATAATTGGAGAGAGGTATGTTTTTGGGGGTGGAGGGGAGAATGAAGTGAGAATGTAGTTTTGTTCTAATGGGGTGAGCAGTGGTGCTCCTGCACCCCTTATTACACAGCTTCAGGCTCCCCCCAACAAAGCCCCCAAAACGTGAGGTGGTATGGTCAGGAAAAGGGTAATGTTTTTTGGGGGTGGTTAAACTTCTGGCACTTAAAATAATAAGCACCTTACTCAAACTAATGCACTTTATGAAGGCAGGATGTGGATAGGGTTTGGTTGTGTTTTTTTTTATTTTTATTTTTTTATTTTTATATATATATATATATATATATATATATATATATATATATATATATATATATATATATATATATATATATATATATATATATAAATATATAAATTAAAAGAAGGTTTTACATGTATAGATATGTGGTGTGGATTCTGAAATATTCCCACATAAATATGTGTGTAGAATTAGAACTGGACACAGAGGCAGCGGTGGTTAGAGATCATGGGGGACCGTCCTGTTTGTTCAAACCGTATCAGAGGAAAAAAGAAAACAAATCTCTCTTCAAAGACAAACACTGTTTTTGTTTTTTTGTTTTTTTTTCTTAGGTTTTTTATTATTAAAAAAAAAGTTTCTATAAAAAAAGTAAAGCTATATAAAATAAATTTTTCGATCATAAAACTTGAATATTTGCACTTGTATAAAAAAGAGAAAAACAACAAAAAAATGCGTTAGAGATATGTAATAGAGATTAATATTTTTGTCTGAGTGAGCGAGTGCGTGTATTAAAACCAGAACGTAAGTGTTTGTACAAAGCATACCAGTCTGCACAATTTTTTTTTTTTTTTCCTTTTTCTTTTCTTTTCTTTTTTTTTTTTTTTTGGGTGGGGGTGGGGGGGAGACCTTTGCTTACCAAGATACCAAGACATATGAAACAACACAAGGCCATTTTGTGATATTTCAAGTGAATTAGAAGTTTGTATTTCATGAGCAGAATGTGTGGTGAGTGTGTGTGCACGTGCAAAAGTGTGCATGTATATGTGAGTGTATGTGCGTGTGTGTGTGTGTGTGAGCGAGTTTTGTAGCTCTGCAGCATATTTGTGTATTTGACTGAGGGGGACAGTGGGCAATGGCACAACACATCCTTTCTTTTGTCACTTTCTCATCCCCTGACAGACGTGAAAGCTCTAGATGCAACCTGAAAAGCTTTAGCTTCTTTTACACTTACCAGCGCTCTGCATGCAAGTTTTTTTCCCCTTATTCCCCTCATCACCACCTAAATCTGTGCCTCTAGGAGGCTGATGGGCCAAGTACTGAGGGTTATGTCTGCATTCGGGTGTTTGCGTGCGTGAGAATATGTTTCTGTCCACACATGTGCCTAAGAACCTAAAAGGGCGAATGGTTGGAGTTCATTGCTGCCATTGAGACATTATTTTTTTTTTGGAAGTCTGTGTGTGTGTCTGTGTGTGTGTGTGTGTGTGTGTTTCGATGAAGATGCTTCGACACACTTCCTGTGCTTATAAACAAAGAGCTTTGTGCATTGCGCACTTCATTCTCTCTAGTTATTCTAGTGTAGCCTGGGGATGGTCCATTTGAGAGGATTGTCCAGTTTCGTTTTTCGGGGATGTGGCTCGCATTGCCTTGTTGTCCACTCTCTTACTCCTGAGTGAGTGACTGGCTTAAAAAAAAAAAAAAAAAATCCCATCAAACTGTGCAAGTGCACACAGCCGTGCACAAAATGTTCATATAATGTTACTTGTTTGTTGTTGTTGTTGTTGTTGTTGTTGTTGTTGTTGATGTTGATGTTGATGATGATGACTTTTTTTGTTATTGCAAATATGAATCTATGATATACACATATACACACAAAGTTAAAAAGTATTTGGACTACAAAAGAGCACTTGGGGCTGCTACTTTTTTTGTTTTTTTGAAATGATTTTCCTTTAGGTTTTAGTTTCATTGCCACCATGTGAAGTGTGTTTCCTTCTTAAGAAAACATTGAATGTATTCCAAAAAAAAGGTGAAAAAAAAGATTTTTTTTTTTATTCAATGCAAAAATGGAAGTGTAGTTGGACGTTGGAATGGAGAGGAAAATGTCTTTTTCTTCAAAAGCCTGTTCAGCAAGCAGATGGACAAAGTCAAAATGACTACCGCTAGAACACACTGCCTCTACAATCCTGTTCATACAGACATTGACTATGAAAATGAAAAAGAAAAAAATCTATTCCATACTGGAGTTTTGGTTGTTTACAAAAACACTTTTGACATTTGTGGGTGCATTTTTCCTTTTCTTCAGGGGGGGATGGGGGGTGGGGTGGAGAAATGTCACTCAATTCAGAACCATTAGGAGGAGTGGGGCTGTAGTAATCACATGGTGACGAGCTCCTCCCTCTTGTAGTGAAATGGGTGTGGCGTACACAATGATTGTGTCTCCATCCTTTGCAACTTTGGCAAGATGATATTGGGACAAGGAGTTATCACAAAGCTGACCGTATTTTGTTTACTGAATTTGTTTTTGTTTACTTTTTTGGCCTAATTTTCCTTTACGGTGGGTTTAAAATGCTTTATCCAGAGAAAAGAAATGGTTCATGTTTCTGGAAGAGAAAGCAAAATCAAAAAAAACAAAAAAACAGCACAGACCATTTTTCGGTACTTTGAAATGCACGAAGACAACTGTTTAAGGCATCGCTTTAACAATTTTCTTCCCCAGCATATCTAGAACTGGCCTCTAGATTTTTTTTTTTCTTTAAAAAATAAAAAAAAAAAGGAAAAAAAAAAGAACAGAAAGATGGACCTATCTGTGGAGTACTGGAGCATTACCGATGTGACCGGAACAAATGAGGGATGTATATATGTATGACCTCAGCTCTGCCATCACAGTCTGTGGATCGTAAATGGCCTTTCTGTTTCCACATGGGCGATGGGAGCATCATGGCAGTTGACTTTATAAAGAAAACAAAAGAACTAAGCCTGCCTCGATGCTCTCACTATGCACTTTTCACATACTTAAAACTGTGAGGACCCTGTGTGGACGTAAAGAGGAAGAAGTGGGGCGCTGTTAGGCACTTCAAATCTAACTGAAGCCCCTGCATTAAGAATATAAACTAGCAAGACAGCAAAAACAGTAGTACATCTCTTTTTCACTCCTGTGTACATGTACATAGATACTGCTGTTTTGTTTTTGTTTTGTATTTTTTTTTTCTCCACGGACTCTCAGCCATTCTTGGGACTGAACTTAAGCTTGATTACACGCCAATGAAGGAGGCTAAAGAGACATCAGATACTCTGAATGTTGAGGAATGAAAGCTCAGCTCCTTGTTTGGAATTGTGAACTACACAAACTCCAGCCGTTCAGAGATTTCTCACTTAAAGACACAGAGCTGTCTTAAAGTTGATGAACTGCTTGATTCTGGGTGCTAGTTGACAAACACACAAAAAAAGATTTCATCGGAGGCTGGAGTTGAAAGTAAAATTCTGGAAATTGTTCCCCTTAAATGGTCAAGATATGGACTTGGAAGAGGACTAGAGGAAGAATGGTTGAGATGATGAAACTAGTTATAATGACTGCCTGCTGCACCGCTGTGGATTAATTTCAGCACAGAGTCGCCTGTGACTGCATCGACAGGACTATCCATTTGGTAATGATTGCATGTATTAGCTTATTCATTTATGCCACACATCTGAGAACTTTTATACGGATACTCATAATCACAGTTCTGGCAACCTCACATCATGCATGGTATTTTATGTTTTGTCTCATCTGGCACCTGATACCACTCATTAACTAAATAAAAAAGCTAAATAAGCTCCTCGTGAGCTAAGGCAGGTCTGTAGAGCATGGGAGTGGAAACCCCTGACCAGATCCCTATATGTCGTATAAAAATGTTAACACTTCTTCTTGTACTTGGAAAAGAATTTGAATTTCCTTTACTTCCTTTACTTGAAATGTGCTTAACATGGAAGCCAGTGGGCAGTGGCTAGTGATGGGGCAAGGATTTCTGAAGCTTAAAACTGGACCCATCAATTTAAAAAAAAAAAAAAATGGGACTCGCACACCAGCGCTGCTTGCTGGTCAAATTGCTGCATTGCAAAAACCCATTTTTAAGCAAATGTTTTTCATTTCATTATTGTCATCGTATTATCATATTTTGCCTTATAGTGTAATCGTTTATATGAAATGTAGCTTCATGTTTGTTTTTTAATCACCTATGTACTGTATATTGTCGCAGAATGTTTGAGCAACTGAATATTAGTGGGAGGTTTAGATGTTTTTAGTGATGAAAATGTAAGACCTTTTACTCACACTTAGATGTTGGTGGGACAGTAACATGTCAGGTGCTCTACTCAAAACTTGGGGCTGCTTGAATCATAATTTATTACCTAAATTATGACTACTGATTCAGTAGATGTTGAACATTTTGGACCTGTTTCATGTGGAAATGTTGAACATTGGACCTGTTAAACCACAAAGCTGGGAATACACATCTCAAAACACTGATTAAACCGAGGTGTCTCAAAAGCTTTTGAATCTCAAATCACTCTTTCAAGAACGAGCAGTTGCTGATTGTGCCCTATGCAATATAATATAGCACTTACGACAACCATCAAAGGTTTTACTAAATGTTATAAAGTTTTATCCAGGTTTCAAACACTGGGACAAAACTGGGTTATTACAAACCTAAGGGCTTAGTACAAACATAAGGGCTTCATTTACAAATGCCTTTTGACGGTAGAATTTTTCATTCATGTTTATTGATGGTTTCTGCAGCTGCCCACTGTTTTCTATTGTAATTTTGCTTTGAGTCAAGTTTTTCTGTTCTGTTCTTTTCCATGTAGAAGGAAACATTGTCAAAAATATTATCCAGAGCATTCCTTGAAGGTGTTGTTTCCCTTCTTCATTTCTGTAGTTTTTTTTTTTTTTTCCCCCTCATGACTTTTTTTTTTTTTTTCTTTCCCTAGACCAGTGTTCCAGAGCTTCTGAAGAGGATGTTGACCAGCTGTGTTTCTCTCTCTCTCTCTCTCTCTCTCTCTCTCTCTCGAAGATTTACAAGGAAGACCACTGTTACATGTCTGTAGATGAGGAGGGTTACTCGCTCTTCTACCATGGCACTA
The DNA here is from genome assembly GCF_015220715.1 of Pygocentrus nattereri. Taxonomy (NCBI): domain Eukaryota; kingdom Metazoa; phylum Chordata; class Actinopteri; order Characiformes; family Serrasalmidae; genus Pygocentrus; species Pygocentrus nattereri. The sequence continues at coordinate 19,253,710 of NC_051212.1, read as the reverse complement.
CTTTCCAGGAACAGCTGCTGAATGAAAACAGGAAGATGGGCTTTTCGAGAGGTGTCTTAAAGACGACAGAAGACTCTGGATACTGGAACTGTGGTAGTTAAAACCTGTACAGACTAGTAAACCACCCATACGGCCAGGCCCTACTGCATACATGGCCAGGCATGTTCAGCACACATGCAGCACGATCATCAAATACTATCTCACACACAAAGCAACTTGCATCAACTGCTGTCTTGACTGAACCTTATTCAAACACAAGCAACTACAAATATAATACAGAGACTCCGTACCCATGGCAAGTGGCTGCCTTGTAAACTGTGTATACATGACTTCTGCTTTTTCTTTTTTCTATTGGGTGTGGTGATTTTTTTTTTTTTTTTTTTTTTTTTTTTTTTTTTTTTTTCCTTTCTTTTGACATGCCTTAACTGTACAGACAAGCCTGTACTTAAAGATGGAAAAATGTGTTGACCATGCTTAGTTCAATACTCTTTTACTTCAACACTGAACTAAAAGGTTATTTTATGAATTCTTCGTCAAAAGCTTTTGAGTGATGCGCATCTGGAAAACGAACCCCATTTGAGCGCTAAATTTAACTTATGTAAAGACCTGCTGCATCAGGTTTACTCAATCTGGCAAGTTGTGACCCTGAAGACCATGTGACATGGCATTGCACCACAGCAGAACCATATGTGTCCTTTTAAAAATGTGTATTGGAATTGATCAGATTATGCGGTATAATTAACTCTAGAGGCCCTTAAGCCTAATTGTACTTTTTCACTCCTGTGGAAGTAAGTACAAGTATTTTCAGTTGTGTAACAAGCTTTCGAGGATGCAGGTTTTTAGTGTGGCAGTTCCCTTAAGCAGAAGTGTACTATGTTTCTGTAGCTGATCACGTGGGACTGTCTGCTTTTTAAATTCTCTCTAAGTCAGACATTTGGTTGTGGATTTGATAATAGGGCTCATAGGCATACAGCCCCCTTTTACTGTGGCAAAATAATTGAACCAGGCAGTTTAACAATGATGGTAATAGAGAATATCAGATTATCAGGAGTGAGTGGTCCTATTAGTTACCACAGATTACTTACATGTTCTACAAGAAGAAAGATGCAGGTCTTTCCCAGACCATGTGATCCCCATGTTGACTATGGGCTTTATAAGAATGTGAACAAAACCTGTTATCCAAACCATACACCAAGTAACGATAGTGACTGTAGTCTGGAGTTTCCCAAATGCATTTCATGTCTTTTTTTTTTTTTTTTTTTAATGTACAAAGGGAGAAGTTAAAATCAGTATTGAATCTCCTATCTTCATGCCACTCGCATGTTAAGGCATAACTTTAGTGGAGATGAGACAATGTTCATTTGCCTTTTCATTGTTACCTGTCGGCTTAGCCCTGTAGCTAAACTTTTAAACGAGTCTAATATAACTTTTTGAAATCATATTGAAAATGTTAGCGACAAAGTAATAATGTCCTGATTAATCAGAGTGTAAATAGTTTGGAGTTTTTGTTTGTTTGAAAAAGACGAAAAATACTAAATAAACGCTTATTATTAAGGACATTTGACTTGGTTGCTTGGATCTTTTATCAGAAGTAGTGTTACAGTAGTTGTCAGTTCATAGGCACCTGCTTAAGTGCTCATCCAGTTTCTTCCCAAATCAAGGATATTAATTGGGAGTTTGTCCACCTTTGCTGCAGCGTCATCTACTCTCCTTATGGAAGGGTTATACGCTAAACGTTTGGAACATTGCTGCAAGGATTTGATTACATTGACCCAGAAGAGCATTAATGAGGTCAGAAACTGATGTTAGCTGATTAGTTTTGGATCACAAAAACTTCTACAACCCATCCCAGAGTTCTTCATTGATGCTCCATCACCCCAAAGTATGCAGATACACTGCTCTGCAGAGCATTGCTTTTCTATGTAGATGATGCAAGCTGTGTGTGCAATTGGATGTCTTTGTCAGCAGTTTATACACCTTCAAGTAGCTGAATTCACTAAGTAGAAAGGGCATCTGAACTCTTGGGGAATACTGTACAGTTTAGGGGTCACCAATCGTATCCTTGTCTGCTGGTTTTCATTCAAAATAAGCAGAAACATGTGATTTCACTTGTTTGATAAATTAGTCTCAGTCATCAAAAAGCTTGTTGATTTATATAAGCGTGCTCCTGCTTGGTTGGGATAAAAATGTGCAGCCTCGCTGGCCCTTTGTAGAGAGGATTGGCAACCCTGGTGGAGTTTGTCATGTTCCAGGGGTTCCCAAACCAGTGTCCTAATCTGAATACTACTGTATTGTACATACTATACTAATGAAAGGATGTCGGCGTTTTTGACTTACAAATTAGTATAGTAGTATGTGCAGCACTAGTCTTGGTGACCCCGTGCTCTGCAGTTTTATATGTGCCATACTCCAGTGTTTCTCAACTCTGGTCCTGGAGGCCCGCTGCCCGGCTCTTTTTAGGGTTTTTCCTGCTCCCAACACATCTGATCGAATTAATCTGCTTATTAACAGCCTGTTGAGCAGGAAAAACACTAAAGTGGAGGGCAGTGGGCATCCAGAACCAGGGTTGAGAAACACTGCCTTACTCTACACACCTCACGCAGGTTACACGGACCTTATTCATTAGTGAGTTAGAGTATGGGGGTTGCCAGTCCTGTGACTGGCATCCTGTGCCCTGTTCTACTATACAGTCCGTGCCTGACATCTAGTGGTTGAAACGAGTAGTGCAGCGTTGTGCAATACAGACAAATCTCGCGATATGTTGACGGTGTTTGTACTGCTGATATGGCGGGTCACTCCGTGTGTAAACACGCAGCATGAATGTGTGCTCGGGCCTTTGTGGCTGTTCTGAATATTCTCAAACTTCTCACTCTCCGTGTAAATAAATTAACGTAACGGGTGGTGACGATATTAACTGCTGGGAGCAAAGTTAACCTCACAGCCGCGACTGGACGCAACAGCGAAGCAGCACAACAGGTAACCAGGGGTGTGATGGAGTTTGTTTCTCGAATTAACGCATTTTCTACAACTTTACCAGGACGGTAGGTTAACGTTAGTGTTACAGTTGTGTTTGAGTTATTATGAAGGTATTGGCGTGGCTTCAGGTCGCCGATGGTTTAGTATTTTATGAGGGTTAAACCGAGTTTGTGAGCCGATGATGTTAGCTCGCTGTAAACGTCCTTTAAACGTTAAGCACTGTTGTATACAGCCAGTCAAGCTCTAACATTAATCGTTTTTAACGCACGCCCCCGACGCTAGGTTAGCCCGAAATGACACACATCCTCAGATCACTAATGGTCAGTCACTGCTTTCACACAACCCTCTAGCCTGTCCATAAATGTCCATGTATGTCAGTGTGTAAAGGGTAATGTTTACTGTGGAGTAGGTCTTGGTAGGTAAGGTGGTCGTCGGGCTTTTGGGCCTTTTTTCTTTTTTTAATAACCATGTGAATCGTGACAGCTTCGTCGTCCTTGTTCTGTTCATTCTCTTCTCTTTTTCTCATAACGACTCTGTCGGTCGGCATACCGCTATAAGTTACACTAAGTTAAGTAAAACTGGGGGAACCATACATCAGACATCAGCTGTGGATCTTTCCACCCACAGACGACTTGGGTCTATACAAAGCCATATACAGCATATTCTCCACCAGAACAAGAACAAGTTTGAAGAACCTTTTAAACATTGTTCAGTACAGAACGCATGGTTCTAAATAGAACCATTGCCTTTCCTAAATGACCTTTTGAAGAACCATTTTTAAGTGTGTAGGAGTAGCTGCAGTAGTCTGGACTATCGACTTTTGGTAAATCCCATTCTGATGATGTCTTGAAGGTATGAATTTATGAAAGGCTGTAAGCACTTTGGGGTAGATGCTTGAAGGTAGGATGTTTGAAAATTTTTTTAGCCATATAGCTATTGTTGCTGCTGTGAGGATAAATATCACATCTGTATTTATTAGTTGACACCCCAGCTTAACATGAGAAATAAGATTAAATGATCATTTTAGAATGTCCCTTTAACAACTGGAACAACTTGCCCCAACATGTTAATGTGATATACATGTCTGGCTTCCCAGCTCTAGATTTATTATCAACAAATTAGATACAGTCATTATTTTAAAATAAATTAATATATATAATATTGGTTTCTCAGTATTTTGAAAATCTCATATCATGGATTGGAAATATTGTTACACCCCTTATTTTACAGTAACATTGCTGATTCTCTCATTCTTTTCTTCTTGTGTTCTCTTCAGGATCGCGTTTTCGCTGTAATGTTTTCAGTGCCATTGAGACTCAGTTTGAACCACTGTCGAAAGAAACATTATCCCAGTAGCACCTACCTGACTTCTCTTTGACAAGGTCAGACAGGTGCACATTAAACCACCTTTTGTCTGAATTTGTCACATACGTATAAGAAAAGACAGCACTATTTTGTTGATAAAAAGAAGAGCCTGGGAGAGTTGTCAGTGAAATGTCAGATCCAGGGCCCAGTTCTGAAGGGGGAGGTTTGGGAAGTACAGGGCAGGAGGCAGAAGCTGATGGAGAGCCTCCTCAAGAAGGTCCCCGGAATTCACCCTGCTGTGAAGGTCAGCAGAAAATGGAGGAACAGGACGAAGCGCCTGCTGCCAAGCAGCCGCGCCTTGGTGAAGGAGTGGGTTTGGACCTTGGCTTTTCTAGGACAGCCACAGAAGCAGCGTTGGATGTTGGTGGAAGTCAAGACATTGTTTTGATCACAGACAAAGGTGACATTTCTCTGCTGTGTGCTGCTGCAATCATTGATATCAGCTTTGCTTTTTTGTGTCGTGTTTGATTTGCCGCTTAATCTCAATAATTTAAAACAGGTTGAAATATTTTTCTCTTTGGCTGTATAGAAATTGTATTTAAGTCATAGCTTTCTTAGGCGGCCTAACAATGTGTCTGACCCAGAATCTCTTTTGCATTGGTTGTGCAGTTTGCAGTCATCCAGAGGACAATGGAAAGACAGCAGGTGAATCAGAAAAAGGAGAGGAGGAGGAAGAGAGCTTCCAGAATGGAGGTGAGAACAAAGAGACAATGGGACAAACTGAGGGAGGAGAGGATAAGACAGGAGTTGAGTTGGAAAACACCGGTCCAGAAGACACTGCCTGCCAGCCCCAGTAGTGAGTAAATTTGCTCTTTATTTGCATCTTTATTTAGTTGCTGGTCAAAAACAACCAGAAAATGATTCTAAAATGATAATGGAATACTAATTCTTATCCAAAGGATACAGTAGCTGCTATGATCATCCCAAATTTGCCCATTTATCTTTTAGCTCTTACAGTCTTTTTATGTCTTAGGTCAATGCAATATTGTTTTTCCACAGCCTTGGCCTAGATTTCAGTCAGAATCCCCAGATGTTGACTGGGTCCTGGGCAGAATACACTCACTGTCCTGAGAATTACCTCAAAGGTTGCAAATGGTAAGCAAAGACTGAAAAATGCTGCGTACACACACTATCTAAACCACTTATCCTTCTGGTTCACGGGGCAGGGGTGCTGGAACCTATCCCAGCTGTCATTGGGCGGAAGGCAGGATACATCCTGGACAGGTCAGATGTAAACAATACATAGAAAACAATCTCTTTCTCTCTCTCAGGGCTCCAGATGGTTCATGTATCGTCTCAAACAGTGCAGATAATGTGCTGCGTGTTTATAATCTCCCGCCTGAGCTCTACAGTGGCAGCTGGGACCTGCTGTCAGAAATGGTCAGTTTCCCTGTTCCAGCTTCTTTATTCATTTGTTTATGCTGTTCCAGCTAGCACTGGTGCTTCTTTGCTTCATCATTGTTGATAATGTGGACGTCTTTTACTTTGACCCAAAAATTAAATGAGTATTGTTCACTGGAACTTTACTCATATATTCTTTCAGGCTGAAGTTTCTAAAAATGACCTTTAAACACAAAACATTGCATGGCATATTTAAAATATACATACTGTTTTTGTGTTTATATGAATATCTAAAGAATTTGTGAAGATGAAAGTCCCATGTTTCACTTTCAGATCGTTGACAATTTTACTTTCCACTATTGTTTAAACGCTAGGAGTGTTGTTCTGTGTTTTTTCAGCTCATTATGACTGTATATTTGATGTTGTGGTGTCATGAGTTTGAATATAGTGCTCTGATAGGAACAGTGAACTGCAACTATTCAGTGCATAAGTGTTTTGTTTTCTTTTTTTCTTATATGGATTTACTCTCCAGACTGTGGAAAAGCAAAATTTAAGACATCACCACCTTTTTCATGCAGTACATGCTCCAGTCAAAGGGGATATAGATTTTCCCAGACTCCTGGGTTGTTAGTTATCTCTGTAGAAAAGTCTGTTGAGGAAAAAAATTCTAGTCTGACTGCCTGCCTGCTCTGCCGCACTGGTTGATTGAAGAACTGATGAAATCTCTTAGAGATCATAATAATTGTTTTCATCTGTTTGTGTACATCTAGAGTCCTGTGCTGAGGATGACTGAGGGAGACACCATCTACGACTACTGCTGGTTTCCTAAGATGAGTTCCCTGGGCCCAGACACCTGTTTGTGAGTACTCCTTGGACATTGATGGACTGTATATGTTGTGTTATCTGAACCCAAAGAAAATGGACTGGATGTGCAATCTGGAATTGATCTGTCTTCTTGTTCCACACATATTGTCATTTCTGTGTTTGCCTTCTATAGCCAGACACTTCAGTCTTTTTTTCTTTCTAAAGCCGTTTGTTGATGCTGAAAAAGGCTGAATCCAATGACCCCAGCTTTAGAAATCGCCAGCACTCTGTGCTAATTATGATTGTCACTGTGGTTCTATAAATGCTGGAAGATCACCACAGCTGATGTTATCACAACATATGTGATCAGTTTTACTATTTTAATCCAGAAATGTTTAGAACAGTATACTGGTCTAAGGTGGATGCAAAGCCATTTAAATGTAAAGACAGTGTGTTTTTAACATGCCAGCAGTGAGTTGTTTGGCCTTAAAGGGTTAAGTCCACATTGTTCCTTAAGGACTAGACCAGTGGGGAGCAACAGGTGCACTGGTCATCTGAGAAGGAAGCCTACTCAGTCTGCTGATTGCCAAGCTAAGAGTTTAAAACCTTAGAAGGAGCTGCTGAATTGGGTATTTGCTGATGCCCTATGATTCTAGAACCCATCCAGCCTGGGAGTTCCTTGCTTAAGGGGCTTTTCAAAAACATGGTAGTTAAACTGAGATACTAGTATACACTGATCTTAAGCCATGGTCACAAACAGTTGCCTAGGTACTGTGAGTAGACTCTCCTAAAGGGAACTGCTGGCTCTGAGCCAGTCAGACATGCCAGTGACTAAGAGCTGGAGAATCCAAAAGCTTAGTATATAATTTCTGCATATGCTTCAGGTGTGCCATAATTTTTAGGCCTCCACCAGTGATCAAGGCCTCAAAATAGTGGTAGGCGCTTTCTCTTCAGGCTGAAGTATGAATGAGGCTTTGAGCACAGTGCTGGATTTGGAGGAACTATGGGAGAACTGCTTGTGTCTCCATTAGCTGTGGCTTGATCTATCAGCTGATACAGCTAAGGTGTAGTAGGCAGGATCTGCTAGGGGGAGCAGCCCTGCAATTTGCACTGCAGAGAATTATATCTTGGCAAGTTAAATTATCTTAAATCACGTCAGTGACTAGTCAATTATTATTATTATTATTATTATTATTTATTATTATTATTTTTTAAATGAAATATAATTTTGAATGAAAGAATATTAAAACTTTTTTTAAAATAATTGTATCTAGAGAAATCGCCTTATTCTATGGAAGATAATTCACACACACACACACACACACGTTTTCTAAGCCGTTTCTCCCTCAGGGTCGTAGGGGGGTGCTGGAGCTTATCCCAGCAGTCATTGGGTAGAAGGTGGCAGATAATTAATTTTTTATTAATTTCATTACATCTAAAACTACTTTATCTCTCAAAACAAGCAAAATTATGTAGCAATTTCTCTAGAAACTTGTAGATAAAAACAATTGAACCAACTCCACACATGCATTCTGGCTTGGCAACCAAATTCTGCTTGGGTACTCGGGTGCAATACAGTTTGCTGGGCAGTGGAAAAGGTGGAAAAAATGTGTGATCCTCCATATGTGACTGCAGTGTACCATACCTTGCTGAACAGTAGAAAATGGTGTAACACTATATGAAGTTGCACCTTTTTTGGTCCATTTCTGGCAGAAAGGTACATGTAGTGCTTTCTAAGGAAAAAGTTCCTCTCCCCCACCTCTTCAGATTTTCCTCTATTTATTATACAAATACATCTATAAAAAACTCACAAGGCATGAGTAGGTTTACTGGTAGTTTTGGATAGTAAATAAAATTGCTGCAGTTGCATTGTAGACATTGCAGAGTCTCTAAAGAAATTTGAGGCAACAAGTTTCTCTACAGTGAGCTATTTTACATCAAACCACTCTGAATGACTTTGTTTTCACAAATGAATAATTTAGAAAAATTGGTGGCATTTCCCTTGAAGTCTGCATTGATGCTCGCACACTTTCACAATGTTTTTTAGGCCATTTCCTCTCTGTGCTATCCACTTTGGGAAAGCCCATAATGTGGTTAGTCCTCCACATCAATGTGCAAACAAAGGAGTAGTGGAGGCCTAGGACACTTGGGGAGAGAGTTCTGATTCCCTTAGACTTCACCTGGGACTGTAGAATGTTCAGTAGCACTTTATTAGAAAATGTAAGAGGCTTAACATGGTGTTGCTTGGCCAACTAACAGTGGAACAACCCAAGATGGCAAGTCAGTGCTAGCAAGGGGCGCACTCAGACAAACAGCTGTTTCTTTAGATTTTTAGATTTGTGGTGAGCAAGATTCAGTTTATGCAAGAAGAAAGAGGTGTGTTAATATTTTAACGTTTAACAACTCTGAGTGTTTTTATATTGCATCCTTAAAGCCGCCTTTAGTTCTGCTTCTTTCCAGGTGTCTTGTTACTTGTCCAGATTCATGAACCTGGTGTGCCAGTTTGCCAAATCAGCAGATCAGTGGTCTTTTAGATGCTCTGATCTGATTTTACTGTTTTTTTTTTTTGTTTTTTTTTTTGGCTGAATGAAACGCCCCATCCAAGAGAAACTGAGAGAAAGGGGGGGAAAGGGGAAATATATATGCAATATAGCATCTGTTTGCTTCACTGTGTGTATCTATATGTGTGTGTAAACCAGGCAACAGTACTGCTGGAGGTGTTATGGGACATTCTAAGTGGTCCCTGATCTTCCCCCTTCAGCCATTTTCATCACCTCTGGACTCGTACTGCGGATTCCACTTTATTGAGCAATCTTATTGTGCTCAAATAGGTATCTCAGTGGTCTCATCGTTTATCCAAACGCAGACAGAAGCCGACATAAGTACTGTACAGTCGTCTCCAAGGAGATTTCTTTTGTCACAGGCGGTGGCTGTAGGCCACTAAGGAGGGCTCGTTAACCATGTTTTCCCATCATACGCATACACACACATTGTGCTGATCAAACGCCCTGCCTGGGCGATCCGCCATCGCCCTACGGCAACAGAAAACGAGGGGTGAAGAGGTCAAGGATGAAATCACAGGCAGATGAAGCATGGTGTTATGAAGAAGAAGGGCCCAGTGGAGAGTAGACCCGTTGAGAGACACACTCTAAACAAAAGCTGTGGTTCTGAATTTAGTCTGCCAGGAGGTGGAAAACCATGGGAAACATTTCCACCATGATCAGGCATCAGCCTTGTGTATGCACGCTCACTAGACATTCTAATTGTTCAATCATTGTAATCTAAACTGAAGCCCAGTGGGGTTTGTCTTTACCATAGGCTGCTACAATTGACTGCTCTAATGCAGGGAAGCACCATGGGTATTTCTTTCCTACTCATTCTATGTTGGCTCCAGAAGTGCAATCTCAGTTTCTCATAGTCAGAAGGCAAACAGTGTAACTCTCCCGGAGAGATGGCCAAGCGGATCTGCTGTTGAGCGCTTTTGTTTTTCTTTCTGGGAAATGGTCCAGCCTAAACTGTGAAATTGTAGTGCCATAATTGTTTTCTTTTTCCCAGAGCTGGAACAAGGAGCGGATGAGAGTAGAATAGGACCGCTTTCTTGCATGGTCGGCTATGTAATTATGCCCTTGTAAAATGTGTCATATTTAAAGTTTCCACATTTCTGAATGTTATGGCTCTGCATCTTAAGTGGGTGAGAGAATGGAGTCAAATGGAACTGAGTAGACCTAATTGTCCATGCTGAGTTGAAAGTGGTCTTAAACTAATAGGCTTATGATAACGACTCGTGCTTTAATCTTTCTGCATGTGATTTCTAAGTCCAGACCATTTATTTGCTTTCTATGCATGACCTGCCCCACTCAGTCACTTACTCTCCTCTTTCTCTCTCCCTCCTTTCCTCTTCCAGTATTGCCAGCAGTAGCCGTGACAACCCAGTCCACATATGGGATGCGTTCTACGGTGACCTTCGTGCAACATTTCGACCCTACAACCATCTGGACGAGCTGACGGCGGCCCACTCTCTGTGTTTCTCTCCGGACGGCTCACAGCTCTATTGTGGTTTCGAGAAGACTGTCAGGGTGTTCTATACAGAGCGTCCAGGCAGAGACTGTGAGGAGAGACCCACTGTTGGTGAGAGAACACACAGCACACAGCTGCATGTATTTATATAAATAATACATTTTGTTAATCAGCATTGTCAAATTGACTTTTGTAATACTGACATCACAGAAGGCTGCGATATTCAAATGACCCCTCTAACGAATCACTAGTGTGAGCAATCACATTTCCGTTTCTATGGGTGTTGATGAAACATGATCCAGCATTAAGTAAATTATTTTGGGCAGAATAATACAATCTTGTCTTTAACCATGTCACCTTGAAGATTTACCAATGCATTTGCATATTGCTGTTGTTTGTAGTAATATAACTGCATATGTAATGTATAATACATGGTATAATATTGCCCATATTGTGTAGCTGTTGTTCATTGTCTTTCTAGAGCTTTCACTCCCTTCAGTGCAGTAAATGTCCAGTTCCTCAAGCATGAAAAACCGGCCTGCTGTGCTGGAGATGGAATGAGCTAATTATTTGCTTGTAATTATTTTGCTCTGGAGCCAAATTAGGATTCTAGTCTGCAAAACTGAAACTAATAATTTAACGTTTTCCTTTTTCTTTTTTTCTTTTCTTTTTTTTATTTTATCAAACAGTGCCAGGTGTGCTTGTTATGAACTAGAGACGTGCAATGAATGCAAAGCACTCATTAAATGTTCTTCCCAATTAAATTTTCTTTTTTTCTTCTTCCTCCCTTCCCATCATCCATTCTCTGCACTTCTTCTTTTTTTCCTTTTTCTTTCTAACTGCTTATGGGTTATCCATTTTGTTTTGTGTTTTTTTTTTTTTTTTTTTTTTTTTTTTCTTGCTTCTTTTCTTCTCTCACTGTCCATTACCAGTTAAGAAGCATGGTCAGAGTGGTATTATCTCTTGTTTGGCGTTCAGTCCGTCTCAGGCGGTGTATGTATGTGGCTCGTATTCCCGCACGGTGGGGCTGTATTCGTGTGAAGATGGCTCGCTGCTTGCCCTTCTGCCCCAGCGCCACCACGGAGGAGTCACCCACCTGCTCTTCTCACCTGATGGCTATCATCTGTACACAGGTGGCCGCAAGGTGGGTATGAGAGCAGGGTAGATGTCGTTTTTCAGCCTCCATGTCTATCATGAACAGGTTTTATTTACATAATTTTTTTGGCAATTAATTTAGTTGCATGTAGCTCAGCCATAGACCCTAACTGTGTCTGTATTTGTAGGACCCAGAGATTCTCTGTTGGGATCTTAGAGATCCAGGTAGAGTTCTGTTTTCACTGCCCAGAACCATAAACACTAACCAGCGCATCTACTTTGACCTGGACCCGTAAGTGACTGCGTTGCTTAATCAGAAATTCCTATACTTACAACTGATGTGCTCTTGTGATCTCACTAGATGTTAAATTGTTTATGTATGTGTTCTTGTTTGTGTTTTGTGCAGGTCTGGCAGGTACCTGGTGAGTGGTGACACAGAAGGGATGATGTCAGTGTGGGACACGCTTACAGCGCCTCCTGATGGCAATGAAGCAGAACTGCAGCCCTTCCTGCAGTTTCAGGCTCACAGGGATTGCACAAATGGGATCAGGTAACATCAGTACTGCTACAGTACCAGACATTTCTGTTGATCGAATTAGCTTGCTTTACTACTTTAAAAAGTTATGAAAAGACTAAGATGGATCTTACACTAGAGATCTAACTCTTCATCTTAAGGTAGATGTGATTTCAGACTGATTAGAAATGCCTGTGTGTCAATACGTAAAATGTTAATGATTAGTGCTTCTGGTATTAAGTGCTTCCCTGCACTGGGAATATTGCAAGCCTGTTCAGTTGATGTCTGTTTTTACTGCTATGTCAAGTATTGAAGTTCACACTAAGTTTAAGAACAGTGCTAATTAAAACCTTGTGCTGCATTTAATTTTAAGGCATCTTTCAGCTCTTTTGTATTTTTCCCTTCCTTTGCTTATTTCCTCCAGCATCCACCCTTTCATGCCTTTAGTGGCATCCTGCAGTGGGCAGCGTCAATTCCCCTGGCCCACTGAGAGCGATGACTCAGGCTCAGAGGAGGACAGGGTGATTTCATCAAACGGCATCAGAGAGGACAATGCACTCGTGCTGTGGTGGGCTGGACCGCTGGGCTCAAGCAGTGAAGAGAGCAAGCAGTAACAGCCAATTGTGCTAGAGAACTAGAGACATTAACTATAGCTACTAAACCTCCTCTCTTGCATTCTAAACCAAAACCTGCAAACTGCCTGTTTTAATTGAGTATTGAATGTTGAGGTGAATTTCAGGGTTGTATTATACTGCCCATTGTGTTCTTTTTGACCCAATCCAGGACCACAAACTAAAGAGAGACTTTTATTGACTATGGAAAAGCTTTTGGTTCAGTTCAGCTTTCAGCATTCTGTAGCTTCCAACAGCAACAGATCATGCATATAAGTGAAAGATATAAGTGAAATGTAAAAGCTCATTCAATGAATGTCTTAAATTCAAGGCACAACCAGCCCAAAATCCCCTTTCACTTCTACAGAGTCATTAGTTCATTTGGAGTTCATGAGTTGTCAGATATGTTTTATTTTCTCTGGCTGTAATGTTCTTCTAAGAAAGGAATTAGCTGAACTGAACTGTACCGGAAAGGGATTCAGATTCTTTCATCAATGCTCTTGGTGCGCTCTGGGCTCAATACTTTTTTTTTTTTTTTTTTTTTAAACCTGCTTTTGACACAGTAATTATTTATAATTAGGCCAAAACTGTGAACTATGATGGCTTTTTCCCTCTTTGAAAAATAGACCCAAATATTTTCCGTGAATAGAAAAAAGCCATCCCGTCTCCTTTCTTAAGCGATTGTGTAGGAGATAACAAAGGAAGCAGCGATATGAGCCAATACTCTCAGGTCCACAGATGAACAAACACACAGAGGCAAGCAGAGTTCATTCTGTCTGTGTACTGTTCTCCTCCACAACTCTAACCTTCTGCTTCTGCTGCTCCAGTGAGCGAAGTCTACATTTATTACATGTGCCATAGTGCTGCTGTGTGCCAGTAAGATGCTTATTTTTGTAATCCAGTGATAACTGTACTCTCTGTCTATGTGTGTGTGTGTGTGTGAGAGAGACACCAAGCTTCTCCTAATACCTTTACTCTATTTTAGTTTACTCAAACCCTGTGAGTGTCGAGTCTACATCGTCTCACATGTTTACAAGTGTTTTGGAGCTAAGGAGGTAGGTGTTAGACACCTGATGATTTGCTTGGTTTATGTTGGTCACTCTGTATTTTTAAAGCAGACAAACGGTGGATCCAAATGTTTCAGCCTCACCGAACATGCTCTTTGCAGGATGCCAACTAATGTTTGCAGATTGTAGTTAATCTCGTAATGTGGCATATTTTCATTCAAGTGCTTTAATGAAGCTTTTTGTGCAGCTCTTCTTTTCTGAATGCAGTTGCTAATTAGTTGATCTGAGATCAGTTGTGTGATTTCCAATTCTGTTTTTTTTTTTAAAGATGTGCTGTGTAAAAATGTGTATTGTTGTGACAAATCGTGATTGTTTGCAGATTACAGTTTTCCTCCAAGGACTTAATGAATGCCGCAAACTGTTCATGCATTTTTAAATTCTCAAAATTTTATATCTGAAATGTTTGACCTTAAGCTGCAGTTACTGGCCCCAGATCAATATTACATGGCAACCGTTATGAACTCCACCTTGTCTTGATGCTGGTCAGTCAGTGAAGTTCCAGACTGTCTACTAGGAGGAGGAGTCAAACTTTGAAACATGAATCCTCAGCCAATAAACTTCATATGCATTCGGGTCTTGTTTATTCTTTTAGATTTGCTGTGTGTTTGTTGATAATGTAGGCAAATGTCTGGACTCAACCTGTTTTGACAAATCATATTTAAAAGCTTTTGCATTATTTGAAGTTCTATATTATTATAATGTACCCTGGGGCCCACCTGGTATTTTTGGGGGCACTAAATGACTTCTTATACTACTTATAACTAGAAATAGAAGAATATTACATAGAAGATACCAAAGACCTGGTAGAAACACAAACTCAACAAGTTAGGTAACTAGCACAGTGGGATGTAAGACATAAAACATCCTTGTACATACAGTTCAACAATCAAACACACAAATGTCTTGTCTCACATCCGTTAGTTCAATTTATTCTCAAGTGCCAAGCTGAAGCAGTCTTCTGTTGTGTTGTTCAAGTTGCCTAGAGACCAACTTCAGAGACAGAGTGAGGGGAAAGCAGTAGAGGAGGGTGGTGTGTTTTTAAGTACCTAGTTCTGGTGCTCTAGAGGACAAGGGGCAGTGGAGAAGAATGTCTACCCCAGCTAGAATAACCCTGAGTGGGACCAGAAGGTCAGGCCTGAGTCCTCTGAAAAGAATGGTCAGCAGAACAACTCTGACCACTCAGAGGGTCCTCCATACAGACGTTCTGGGTAAGTGCCGAATCAGTAATGAGCACGTTGATGCACTCTGGGTATATTTGTAATTTCATTGCATACCTATTACAAAACACTTTGATCTCTCAAACGGTCGAGCGCGCACTCTCTCTCACTCACTCACTTTCCTTCTTTTCCTTCGCACCCTCTTCCCTTACTCTTTTTCTTTCCCTACCTTCTCACACCCTCCCTTTCTCTCCACTTTTCTTCATCCCTTTCTTTTTTATCTTTTTTTTCCTTTTATTATCTTTACCAATCTCTTTCCTTCTTTTTCTTTCTGTCTTTCTCTTCCCTTTCTTACTGACACTTTCTCTTTCAACTTCTCGAACCTCACACCCTTTTTTCTCTCTCCCTTTCTTTGGATCTTTTTCATTCTTTTGCTTCCTGTTTTTTTTTTTTTCCTCCTCTCTCTCTGTCTGTCTCGTGTGTGTGTGTGTGTGTGTGTGTGTGTGTGTGTGTCCTCTTGTCTCTCCGACACTCTTTGAGAAACTTTCACTGCACCCCAGCATTCAGAGAAGCGGCTCTCGGCTACTCTACAATATCATTTCTGAGTAGAAGGCCATGCAGAGCATTCTCTCACTCGTAACAACCTGAACACAGCCCTGCAATGACAGTCCCTTAATTGCTAGTCTCCCTCTCCAAAGCTAGACAAATGACTGTGGCCTTTTCAAGCACTGTATGCACACCCTTATCTCTCCAGCGACCCATAGTTCAGCTAACTCCCTGAAAGCTCCCACTCCTTTAGACCTGTCTATTCTTCTGGACTGACATACTTGTGGCTCTCATATAGTAAAAGGAAAAGATCTGTTTTTTCTTTTGCGTTAGGAGAGAAGCTTTGCTCTCAGTTGCCTGCTTCCTCCTCCTCCACCATGGATATTGTCTGCACATCAGTTCCGGACTCTTCCACAGCATGGCTGCCTTCGGTGGAGATGGCACAGCCCGATTACCCCTGGGTGGAGGAGTTTCAGCAGTGGGCTGAAGAAGAAAAAGAGAAGGCCCTAAAGCTCCAGGAAGAGGTATCTCGAGTGTTTCTCTTGAGCAGTCCTCCTTCAACCTGCTCAGAGAACCCACTGCACAATTTAAAGTAGTACTGGCCTCAACACACCTGATTCAGCCCATGAGCTAATTATCAAGCCTTCCATCAGCTAGATCATGTGAGGCAGGAAGTTGAAATGTTTTCCACCATTCTGGTCTTAGATACCACTGTCCTGCATATTTTTTTGACTTCCCTGTTCTAACACATTCACTTCAACACAGGATGGACTTGTTCATTGGCTGTAGTAATAAGAGTAATAAGTCACCAGTCCAAGGTCTTAATCTACACCACATTTCTGCTCCTTCTGTCAAAATCCTTGTAGTTAATCATTCACTACTGGGAAAGAAATGTGAGGTGCTTGATTACGAGTTTAGAAACACTATTTCATGTGCAGTACTGTGTATGGCCACCCTTGCTTTTTGATTTCCATTCAAAATGGCCATTAAGTTCAAGCTTTTTCTTCTTCTTAGATTGCAGAAGAAAGGGGGATGTAAGTGAAGAAAGCAAGAGTTCCCAAAGTGGGGTTCAAAAAATGAAGATCTAGAAAAAGGCACACTTAACAACAGCAAGACCTGGTAGGCCACAAAAATGGTCACCATCAGATAAACAGAACTCAACGCTTTCGTCTTTGAGAGTGTGAAGAACATTGTTCTACTCATGCTTCAGATCCAAAAAAAATCCACTAGTGATTCTGTCCATCTTTCCATTGTGACAACTCAACACTATGTGCCACATCATTGAATGTCTTTTGGATTATTTGGATTTTGAGAAGCAGAAAATGCAGTAGACTTTAAGACTGAGATGATGTGGAAAAATACCCTGCAGATTTCTTAAAAAGCTGAAAGAATGGAAGTTGTAATGCAGGCAAAGTTGGGCGTGTTAAATACTAATGAAATTGAGACTTCTGTGTAATTTCCTATTACGTTTTCTGCTGTTTTCTCAGGAAATGAAGTAAATGAGGGCTGGACTGACTTTTGCAGAGTACTGTGCATTAGATGAGGGATGCAACACACTTTTGTCAATTTTAAGTGTCCAAAACTACAAAAGCATGTCTATTTGAGATAACTATTATACATGGTTTGAGATGTGTGTGATGATTTAGACATGCAGTCTGCACAATGGTAATAATGGTATAAGCTTCTATTACGTAATGCCTTCATTTTGGCCCTTTAACTTCAGAAGCAAACTAACAAACTTTGTCATTTTTTACGCTCAGTAGTTGATTGTATATCAGTGTGCAAGCAGGTCTTGAAAAGATGTAGCTTTAAAAGAAGCTGTTCTCTTGAGCAGTGACAAACTTTGTGCTATTTTGGGAATGTCTTGTTTTGCTGTGCTTCTACTAATTGTGAGCAGCATTGCATTTTCACAAACTCTCATCTCTGTTGCCTCCTAGAGGGAGATGAAGTGCATGTGGCATTAGCAGTTAGGCAGCTGCCATTGTATGTGTGTGGAGCAGTGAGGAGACCTTGCGTAATGGGTTGTAATTGCTTGTGTAATTGCTCTCTGGGGAGAGTGTATGGCAGCCAAAGCCCGAAACTGCTCTCATCTTCAAAAGCTCAGTACAGTCAACCCTGCCAGCCCCGATCATCCATCCTTCTCTTCCCTTCTCTTTTATCCCTCCCTCACTCTGTCTCTTCACGCTTTTCCCCACCTCTCTGTCTGTTTCTCTTTCCGCTAATTCCTTTTCCCCTTACTGTCTTCCTTAATCATTCCCCTAACTCATCATTCAACTCCACCTTCTTTTCATCCTCTATCTTTTCCTTCATCCATTTCTCTGCCCACCTCTTCCATTGCTTTCTCTGCATAGTGTCTGAGAGCCCAGTTCCAGGAGGCTCTGCAGGCCAGGGAGAGGCTGGAGGCAGAGGTGATCCAGGGTCAACAGGCAAAGCTGCAGGTTCAGCTCGAGGCTCACTGTGCTGGCCTAAGGGAGCAGATGAAGGAGGAAAAGAAGCTGGAGGTGCAAGAGGTCTGCAGGAGGCTGAAGGAGGAGATGAAGAAGGAGGCAGCGATGGAGAGGGAAAAGGAGATGAGGGTCATACATGAACAGATGGAGGTGGAGTCATTATAGCAGAAGCACCTTCCTTGTATTTCCACTCACTGGCCACTTTATCAGAAACGCCTTGTTTCTAGGTCCACTACAATTACAGACTGTAGTCCATCTACTGTCATGCATAATTTCTGAGCTCTCCTCTAGCCCATTCCCCACTGGTCAGTTTCTGACTACAGTACCACTTCTGACCAAATATTATATGTGTGGTAGACCTTTCTGAACACTTACACAGTATTGTAAGCGGTGCAGGTATGAGTGTATCAGAGTGGTGCTGCCAGGGTTTTTACACAGGGTCAATGTCAATGGTAGGTTGAAAAGTAGCCAAGAGCAGCAACTGACTATTGTATAAGGAGTAGAAGATTCTACATCAAATCTGCATCAACAAGTGGGCTACACTGTCTAAACTCTTCAGTCTCTACAGCCTTGGTTGGAAATGAGAGGGAAATTTTCTATGGACCTCAGAGTTTGACAGCCAACAGGAAAAAAATCTTCCTTGGAAAACATGATAATTGTGGGGTGATTGTGGGAAAGCAAGTGATGAGAATGGGCAGGCGCAGCAGAGGCAGTGTCTGGCTATAGAGGAAGTAAACATCTAAATTCAAACACAAAGACAGGTGTGAGGCTATGGTAAGGTTAAGAAAACACTTAAGAACATAATGCTTTCAAAAGTATCACTTGTTCTTAGAATTATTCTTAACAAAAAAAATTCTTAAGAATAAAATTAAGAAAAGAAATACATTTAAGAAGATTTTTTTTCCCACTTAAGACACTTTGGTGAATCCAACCTTTGGTTTTATATGACTTGAAATAACTGCCTGGTGGCGTTGCGAAGATGGCCGCCAAGTGAACAGATTGTCCTAACAGGACTTTGATATTACTAGATTAGCCTGGAATCTTGGAAGGCCTGATTCCTGCAAAGGTTGCTGATTTTCCTGCTGAAACATACAATTTAGTGGGGTGTGGATATGGATATGATGAAACTCTGGACTCCAGCCCTCCGTTTCCCCACCACTGTTTTACAGCTAATAACTAGCTTTTAAATTTTAATGTATTATAGGATAGAGTGTCTCATGTAGCGGACCAGTGGTTTCCAGCTCCGGCCCTGAACTAACCCCTTCCTGCACGTTTCAGTGTTCTCCTACTCCCAGCACACCTGATCAAACTAATCAGCTTATTAACAAGCCCTTTGAGAAGAAGTGTTCCATAGCCAGGATTGAGCAATGGGTGTGCAGCACTAAATGCTCCATTCCTAAAAAAAAAAAACAAAAAAAAAAACCCTCTTTCCATACATGCCTATTAAAGAAAAAAGTATAGCATTCATTCGTCAAGGTACAACCATGGTTTAAGGTACAACAGTGTACCTTTTAAATGAGTCTTTTTCCAGTGGTAAGGTACATTTTCTACATTTTCATAACCTAATATTTTAAAATGGAACAGTAAATTAAAAGGTTGGAGGCAAAAGAGGGTATGTGAAGCCAATACAACTTCTAAGTGCAACAGAGTATGGCACAGTTATGTTTCCTAACTAAAGGTACTGAAGACCTACCTAATGAGAGAACCACCCTAGAAACAGTTTAGTGCCTTTTTTCTGAGAATGTACCATCTCATTCTCTTAGATCTGCTGATATTCCTCATTCTTACCTATCTACTGTGAGTGCTTGATCATTTAATGCCACTGGCCCTAAGCTTTGGAGCACCATGTTTCTACACTTTAATTCACTCTGACATACAAGTCTTGTTTTAAAGACTTGTTTTTGATGTCTTTATGGACTCTTTATGAGTCTGAGAAAGACAGCTTATAAATAAAATCTATATTTATGCCTCTATCTCTCATGTACGCTCTGGCACACACAGGAGCGTGTGAGGGAGCATGTATTGATGGCTGAGCAGCATGTGAGGGAGGAGTGTGAAAAGGAGGCTCGGAGAGAGAACCAGAACCTGCAAGACAGACATATGAAGGAAATATCTCAACTTCAGGACAGGCAAGAGCACACATACACACTCTCCCTCACTCTGCCCCATATAACACTTTACTGCAGCAGTATTTCTTCATTAGTCTGTTTCACTTGGCGCTCACTCGCTCTCGCTCTCTCTCCTTCCCTCTCTTCCTCTGTTGCTCTCATTTTCTCTGTGTTTCATTCTCACCTTCTCGTCTCTTTTTCAAACTTTTCCCCCTCATTGCTATTTCTGTAACTTGCTTCCTCATCCAACTTTCTCTAGTGTGTTAACTCAGCTGGTTTGAGTGTGTGTGTTCCTGTGTGTGCTGTAGGCTGCAGCAGCTGCAGGACAGTCTGGTGCGGGTCTGCAGGGAGCGGATGCAGTACGAGACGGAGCTTAAGGTCAGCACTCGTAATGAGGTCATCATGAATAAATGAACAGATCCAAAATGGGCCTGACTCCAGCACGGCATCTGCACCTCACTAAGCTAACCAGCACAAACACAGCTCTCTCTCCCTCTCTTCTCATGCCAGCACATCGCCTGACTTTTGTTTTCCGTTAAACTTTGCTGACATCATTGCCTTGGCTTTATCCCTTCACCTGCTCTTCTTCTTCTCTCTCATCCAAGCACAAAACGTCGCTGCCCTCATCCAGCCACTTCCTCTTCTCCTCTGATGTTTGCAGCTTGTGCTCGTTGTAGTTTTCCACCTGTCTAACTCTATCTGGCCTTTGTCCTCTTCAATATTTCACTCTTTGACTTCCTTCTTTTGCAGTGTTCTCTCTCTCTCTCTCTCTCTCTCTCTCTCTCTCTCTCTCTCTCTCTCTCTCTCTCTCTCTCTCTCTCTCTCTCTCTCTCTCTCTCTCTCTCTCTCTCTCTCTCTCTCTCTCTCTCTCTCTCTCTCTCTCTCTCTCTCTCTCTCTCTCTCTCTCTCTCTCTCTCTCTCTCTCTCTCTCTCTCTATGTCTATGTCCCAGTCCATATCATAAACTATGCTGTGAAAACAGCCCATTTTAAATTCACTGTTTCCTTGATGTCACAAAAACCCAAGGCAATGCATCCAAACCAATTTACATATTTCCACCTATTTTAATTTAGAGTAATTTAGCTCTGTCCATTCACACTGAGATTATAAGTATTTTAGCTCTAAGTGCTTTTTGACTGCCAATCACAACAGATCTTATTTACATATTAGTCTTAAAGGCACAGCAACAAAAATGGCCTGTATAACTTCTAAAGGATACAAAAGGCTATGTAAAAAAAGAATTATAACTGTTTGTGTTAATGAAAACTACACAAACATTGTTTGCAAAAAGCTGCACTGACAGAAGAAAAACATTTAGAGATTTCTCTTTCTTGCTCTCGCTCTCTCACCCTCTCCCATTTATGCAACATTTCAACATTTTGGAAAAAAGTTATTGAAAGTAGAATTGTAACAATAATAACATCAAGAGTAATCGTACTTGAAGTTGTATCTCTCTCTCTCTGTGTGTGTGTGTGTGTGTGTGTGTGTGTGTGTGTGTGTGTGTGTGTGTACACCCCCTCCCTACACACCTTATCTCTCTCAGAAGGTACAGGCCAGTTACAGACAGTTTATTGATCTGACTGACTCCTCCCTCCACTCTGATTACCTGTTAAGGCTTCGTCGCCTGGGCAGAGAACCGGGCCTCATGGAGACCTCCACCCAGACTGACGATGTCGGCCACAAACCCTCCATACCCTGAGCTCTCGATGTCTGTCTGCATGTCCATGTTTTCATGTTTAATATGATCTACTTTATGGAAGAATCTGTACCAAATGACAGTAATAGTAATACTATCAGAATCCTATCATTACTGGCAGATACTTGCTTGAACAAAATGATCAGCATCAGACAGATTTTTAGACTTGAATGGTATCTATTTAATGTATTTGTTGTACGTCTGTTCATATTTCCAGGTTTAACCTCTGTAGTTAAACATGAGTTTGTTAGTTTTGCTGTAAGGCTTACTTTGCCTGCACAGAATGAAAAATGCTACAATATATTGTAGTTAGATTTTGGTATACATGAGCAGCAATCTGCAAAATATAATGTACTGTATTCCATTTTGGTACACTTGCACTCCTTTTCAATGACTGATTCTTTTCCTTGTGGTGAAGAGGCTGCTATGTCGTGCTGTGGCCACTAGGTGGCACTACAGGCAAAGATTTACAACCCCTTTGATTCCGACTCCCTGTCATCAGGTGCTTTGGTCTTTCATGTAATGCAGTAGCCTGGATTTCTCAGCGGATATGCCTGTTTGTAGGTACTAGATATGCTGTGGAGACAAATTCAACCGGACTGTGTTAAACTCGTTTGCATTTCTGAGCCTCAAATGCAGACGAAGGCCTCCAGGAAAGGCTCTGGTGTCCCTGTTGTACGTTACATCTGAGTTGTAAAGTTGTTATTAGTGTCGTTACCACGACCGTGAAATGCCATTACACGCACTGTTACCAGCGAATACACTGGGGGCGCTGTAACTCGGAAAGCTTTCAGTGTGCTATGGAGGGACTGTGCGTGGTGCAGGTGTACGAAAGACCCACAACGAGGTCTCCGTTCATAGAGGGTCCTGCGTGATCCGCTGCGGGACACAGAGACCCCCATCCAACACGCACACGGGAGAAAGAGTGGAATAATAAGGACTGATTGAATTGGGGACGGCAGACACGCCTTTTACCGCCTCCTCTTACCCCCCCCCCCCCTCCCAAAAAAAACCCTGAGGAAAAATCCGCTCCTTTACTGCACTCACCAGCCGGAAGACGTGTTTTTTTTCTCCCCAGCCTACACCTCCCCTCCTCTCTCTCCCTCCCCTCCCTCGCTCTCCCTCTCCCTCTCTCAAACGAGTCAGTGTGTCAGTGCGCTGCGAGCGGCTGGATGAGGCTCAGCAGAAGGTTTTTCCTCAGCGAGGAGAAGGAGATACTGGCTGCCTGAATGACGCTGGGATTATCCACTTCATTCACATGATCCATATCATTCATATCACCCATCTCCGGGCGGGACGGAGGAGTGGGGTCTTTGCATAGAGATGATTATTTTTCTGTCTGCGTCTCTAGGACATAAATCAGTAGAACATCAGTCGATGTTCTAGAACGTTGGCTTTTTGTACTTTAATTGTTACGTGTGCTTTTGTTCTCTTATTGGTTGATTCTCTGGATTGTGACGTGCTCAGTTTATTCCAAACCACTGATCTGCTCGACAGGAACCTTTTGGATGAAAGAGCAAAACAAAAAAAAGGTCCAGTGAGTGAAGAAGCACCGCGGAGTTACAAGTTGAGTCTCGGAGGAGAAAGAGATAGAGGAAAGAAAGGAAAACAGAAAGAGAGCAGCAGTGTGGAGCGCTGAGGATGGGACTTGGCGAGGGAGAGAAACACGCTCCGTCTTAAACAGTCACCCATCTGTCCTCAGGGTTTCAGTTCGAGCCTGCGTTCTCACATTCATCTCTGGGGAGGCGAACAAAAAGAGAAAAGCCCAGTACAGAAGAGGAGGAAAGAGGAATGGAATCGAAGACGAATCATAGAGACGAGTAGAGCATAATAAAAATCAAATCTGAAAAAAATAAAGACTTCTTTCTGCCAAAAAAAAACGTCTTCACGGATCTCTAGTGCTGGAGTTCCTTAGCACGCGCAGGCAAGAGAACGTTTAAACACTAGACTTTGTGGTTAAAGCTGCTTTTTAGGCTTCATATCTTCAAGAGGAAAGTGAAAGCCTGGTCTGTGTGCGTTAAACTGCGGTGTGATCTCCATGCGGGCTCCTCACACTCGCTGTCCATCCACACACTGACGGGCTGCAGCTTCAGCCAGCAGCGGCTCACCGGGGGCAAAACTAGCCGAGCTATGATGGGTTCAAACGTGGACATGGCGAGATGGAGCTCTGGCATTCTGCTCATGTTCCTGCTGGATTTAGTCGGAGTGGCGGCGACCAACATGGAACCCATCTACTGGAATTCACTCAACAAAAGGTAAGAGAGATTAAACTGCCCCTGATCATCTTCTTACCGGGTGTTTAGTCAACGACATGGCTCGGGAAGTCCGTCTACCGTCTGGGAGGAAAGACGGCTCCACAGTCTGGCCCTCTTTAGTGGATAGCGAAGGTGCTTGGTGAAGTTATGAGCATCAGCGAGCGCTAATAAATGCCACATTGCATTTCCTCAGAGAGTGATTTTGTTGCTACGAGGCGCTTTTTCTTTTCCCCGTTACTCCCTGCAGCCCTGCTCAGCGTCTCCAACACACGCGCTGCACTGCTTTCGGAAAAAAGAGCTCTCGCGACTTCGTCCACGCGCGCGCACCTGCCTAGCACAACATTTAAAGCGCTTTTGGTTTAAAGGCTGCACCTCCAAGCGAGGATAAGCTCGGTGCGCGTGTTTAAACTGCTCTCCACGCTCGCTCCTCTCGCATACTCTCAATCCAACAGGCTGAACGAAGTGCACCTATTTTCAGCTTTGTTTGGAGCCTCCGACTATAATTGCCTGACCCACAACTTTAGCTCTGCTACCACCCACTAAAAAAGCACGTTAGCAGTTTTACAGCTTCGGACCGCCAGTCTGTATTTTTCCCTCCTCGAATGCGCGCAAAGCAGCGCTCTGTGGAAAATCTAGGAAAAAGAAACTCGAGAACGGTTTGATCTTATGCTCAGTTTCTTTTTCTGGGAGTTTGAGCACCGAGGAATGAGCCGAATTAGGGCTGTGAGTAAGCAGCAGGGGGGGCTCCCCCCTCCCCCCACGCCTTTTAGTCCTGAGTCCCCTGTTTAAGTGGTGTCCTCCTCGCGCTATGTAGGTTATGAGGGGCTATTAGAGATGCCACGAGCTCCACGAACACCAAAGAGCCTTTTAATGCCTCCGTGTGGCAGATGCTGCGGGGCAGCACCATGGCCGTGGGCAGATGCTGCTAATGAGAGAGGGGGTGGGGGTAGAATTGTTTGTTAATCTATAGAAGGTCTGGGGGGTCTGATTCCGAGTGTGCGCCTGTTTTGGTGCTGTTATTTTGGAGGTGAGTTGACCTAGCCTGAAAGTGTGCGGTCATTAGATGAGATTAGGGGAAAGCGCTGGGTTTCACACTCTCTTTCACACTCTCCGTGCTGCACGTTGGTCTGCTTTCACACCGTGGAAATTATGCACGAGCCCGGTTAAAGCCCTCCCCCCCCCCCCCCGCTGCACGTGAGGGTGGGCGATACGAGCTGTAGTTGACATCATGATATTTTTCCGTGTCGATATGATATTGTGATATACACAAGTATTATTGTTTAGCTTATCATAGTAGCCACAGTATAGTAAAATTACCATAGGACAAAGATGTAGTAGTAGCGATGTGCAATGGCATTAGAATCAAATGTTTTTATTTTATTCACCTGACTGCGATTGTAAGCCTATAGAAATATAAGCGTTATGCTTCTCTGTGATGCTGATCTAAATTTAATGTTTATGTATCGCCATTGGCATGAGCAGATATGTGCATTAAAAAGTATTGTATGTAAGCATTGGCCTATAATTCCCATATTGCTGGGTCCCTACATATTGGTATTTACTTTTATACCATTACAGCTCCCATCTCTACCTAAAACCCACACATCATGATATTTAAGATCCCTTACATGGCCAGGGCCCACCGCTGGGCCCAAAGTATTATTACACGCTTCTATAACCTAAGAATAGCTCAACTAGTTTGCACTGAAGTCCCTGTAGTTATGGAATAATAAGCCTTAACTTGGGTTACTACACTAAAATAAATGCATTTGTAAGCCTAAAGAAATAAATGCCATATTTCCCCATCATGCCAAGCCAAGTAGATGCAGTTCGGCATTTTCTAAATGTTTCTGTGTTGTCTCAACAGATTTGGACAAGTAAAATACTGTAGATCATCATCAGCTCAGAGTTCCTATTTTGGTGCATCCCTTCATAGTGGTATCCACTTTAATACCCTTCTACCTCCCACCCCTGACAAAATCATACAGCGCACACACATAATATGGCCTCAGGCCACAAATCTCTCTTCAGCAAAAAGGATGAACAGGCACTTGTGTCTTGACCACTGACTATGCTGAAGTTCCTTTTTACCTGTGCAGAGACATCTGTACTGTCCTGTGTGGTTGCTCCGGGCTAAAGCAATCTGCAGCGCTCAGAGGAAAAACTGACCGTATGCAGCGTATTGTGGGCTCTGCTGCCTATTTAATGACCTTGCATTAAATATGGTCTTTGATTAAACATCAGGTTGCATTAAATGTGACCTTGACCCCACTTCACCTTCCACTGCTTTGATGTTCACGGTTTCAGCTGCAGCATCTCTTTTCCTTTCCCTTCCTTTTTCACTCCACCTCTTTCTTTCTTTTCTCCTGCTCCTTCGCAGACTCCTTCGTTTCCTCTCCCCCTCTCCTCCCCTCCATCTCTCCTTCTTTCTTTCTCATGATGGCGCCTCCACTCTGAGCACCGAATGAAAACCACATGTAGCATGTAGCGGGTAATCATGGCACTCGGCTCGTAGGAAGAGAAAGAGAGTGAAGGAGCAAGTGAGAGAAAAAGAAAGGAAGAGAGTAGAGAAGTAAGGGGAGATAAGCAGCAACAGCAGGGTGCATCTTTAAATGTGGAGAAATCAATATCCTTTAAGCCGTGAACGTCAGCATGAGTTAGCCTTACGAAAATGCAACTGCGGCATGAGGATCACCTTGAAGACAACAAAGAAAATCCATACTGACCCAATGTGTTGTATGTAGCTACCGTCTGGACACTGTAATTTAATAAAATGGTGAAATTGGTATTCTGTTAGATCACTATGGCTGTAATTCTGGAGTCTTGCACCCTATGTTGATAGTTTTGTAGGCCTTTGTGTGTCTAGTTGGATTTCAGTGACTCAGACATGAAAGTACATATCTGCACTTTACTGTCTTGACCTGCTGACCTGTGTTGTCTGTGTTGTAGATGGGCAGGAGAATTGGCGTAGTAATTCTGTTGAAATCTGTCTGCTTTAGCCAGCTTTGAACGCATCTGAATTAGACCTGTAGCAACAATATTGCATGTTTCTCAGTGTATATATATCTCACAATAGGACAACAGATATGCTTAATTTAGGTGTGTTAAACAAAGGGCTTAGGAAGGAACACGTTTTCCTAAGAGGTAATGCACACAATTATAATATTATTGTATTATAATCTCAATTGCAGTGTCATACAGTAGAGACCCCTATTCATTTATGTAAGTACAAGTTATTAATTTTTCAGTAGATATTTTGAGGAGATGAGCTATAAGATAACCCCACTCGCATAAGGAAGAGGAAAATGAAAGTCAAGAGTGGTCAGATAATATTAAGAGACTGCTCTTGATTTAGATCTGAGAAATCCACAGGTGTTTCTGTCCATCCTTCCACTCAACACTGAGTCTGAAAGAATGTGTAGCTGACAAGAAACCATTACTGAGAAAGAAAATGGACACAAAAAAATTGCAAATCAAATAAAAAGCTGCTGGTGTTCTCAGAACAATGGACTGTCCAGACCTCAACATGTGTTTAGGATTACTTGGATTGTGAGAAGCAGAAAATTCAACCAACAAAGACTGAACTTTGGCCGTGTGGAAAAATGATCTGTTCATATTTTTCTGAACAACCAAAAAGAGAGGAAAATAAATGCTGAAAAAGTTGGTTGTTTACTTGTTGAAGCTTCTTTGTAGATTTCTGTTAAATATATTTTCTGAAACCTGGATAACTTTGACTGGAAATTTTATGAAATTAAATGTCTCTGACTTGCACAGTACTGTTGATCATCATGTATGATTTCACTCCCCTTATAGACAAACCCAATTTAAATGTGTGCTTTAATTCTACTTGAATAAAAAAGATTCTATCAACACAACTACTGAATACAAGTGCAAAATGTTGTTGATGTAATACATTTTATTAATGTAGAAATGATGTACACATTTCAATCAAGTACATTCAGTACATCACTTTTTTAAGCTGTTTAAGCTGTGTTTAAAATGGTGGTGGTCAGGTTGATAGTGGACAAAACACCTAGTGGCCTCACACCTATTATGGTAACAAACCAATGAAAAGATTTGATCATACTTCTCCTGGTAAACAGCTTTTTTTTTTGCACTTGGTCTTAAAAGATGACATGAAGTAAGTTGGTGTGTGTGTGTGTGTGTGTGTGTGTAATTGCAGACTCAGATAAGCAGTTGTGTTTCACTGTAAGTGTTTGTGTACTGTGATAAATGCTGTCGGGGAGTATGTGTGTCCTCATCCTCTTAATGCTGCCGGTGACTTGTATTACAACTATTTCCTCTCAAACACACATTAAAATTTAATCCCCTCCAGATTCTCAATAATTAATTAATAGCTAGCTAATTAGCTCTGGATAAAAGGCTGGTTAACTGGGCTAAGTGTATCAAGAAGAGACGATATGGGGAGGATAAGAGAGAGACATGAATGTTGGAAGTTTAACTCGGGAGGGTGAAAGGGGCTGAAATGAAGTCACGATGTTAGTGGAGCGGATATGAAATCCAGAGCGCTCAACCAAGTTTTTGTTATATAATCTTTTAAAATGCTTATATAAGGCTACTGAGAAATTGTTTAGACATCTTTAAAACGGATGTGTAGCTGTAGGTTTAGGAGGTTTAGGAGGTTTATCTCACAGCTGATTACTGAGGAAGAACATTTTAAAGGACTTGTGTGTTGCTTAGAGTTTGTGAAGCATCATTAATTTGTGTAACTAAATTGTATTAGAGTTGATCTGTTGAGGCTGGCTGACTCCAGTTAGAGTCCAGTTTCTATTAAAGCACTGTGGTCAAGGCAAATTAGGTTTTCTTCTGGGAAAGCTGAAAGCTCAACAGTGTTTAGCATCATCTAAATCATTAGGGAAAAGGTGTGTGTGTGTGGTGCTATGTGAATAAATTAGTGTGTGGGTGGGTGTGCTTGTGGTCATGTGTGTGCAACAGAGTGAAGCCTCAGCTTTTCTATTGTTTGGCGTCTGTCTGGGGCCCCTGCAGTAGTAGTAGTGATTTGTGGGTGGGTGGGTGTGTGTTTGGGGTGTGCTAGAGGCTTTACGAGGCCTCAGCAACAGGAGCTGTGAAAATGGCTCTCAGCTGATGTGGCAGAATAACTGCATTGTGCCTGCAGCCCCACCACTCACTCACACATACACAAGCACAGCTGAAGTAACAGGGCAGAAAGCAGTGGCATGCAGAGACTAGGAGTGCATTCATAGGCCCTTTTATATCCTTGTAAAACTGCATAACCGGAAAAAACAGTGTGCACAGACACAGACTAGGAAGAGGATGATACTAGAATGAGTGAACATCGTTGAAATGAATATGTATTTTTACTGTATCACAGTCCCATATCCTCTTCCTTCACTTTTTTTCTGAGACTTAAAAAAAGTTGGGAAATGTACAAATGAACTATGATTCCTTTGGGAAATAAAACCACACAAATGTTACAAGTGGAACTTGGGGGGATAAAATACAAAAAAAAAGGATATGGGCCCTTCAGAATACACTGAACACGAAGGGCACTCATACACACGGATAATTTCATTACGTCACGTTAATAGATGAAGGAACTATCAGAAAATGTGAAAAATATTGTGCTCCATTCAAAAAGCAGTCCAGCCTGAAACGTTCCTTATGACTTCAATGTAAAGTACGAGTATATATAAACAAACGTCTTGGTTTTTGTGACATCAAGAATACAAGCTTCTAAACGGCAGCATAGTTGTCATTTCTGGACCATTCTGGACCACCAAACTATAGCAGAGGGCTTCAAACCCAGACCTTGAATCCAGTTTTAGGTCCTGGATTTTATGAATACTGGAACTGAGCTCTTGATGGAACTGATTGGCCATCTAGTGTCATTCAAACTGGATTCAGGATTCAGATGTAAAGACTTCTGGACTTGTGTGAATACTACGCTTTGAAACTTTAGCAGTGTTGGCATGCTGTATCAAACTCTTATTTTAAAAAAAGTGAGGATAAGTCAGTTTTCAACAATATCAGCCTGTTAAATTTTCAACAGTGCGACATCTTCAAACCTGATACTTGTAGCATCCATAATACAGACTGCAGCAGATTCTCTCAGAGAGCAGAAACATTATCTATTATAAGCAGACTTACTGATGCAAACCCAAAGCTGTTCTGACGCGTGTGTTGCGCTGGGTAAAGCTGTAGATGTGAGAACACCCCCGAGGCATGGCCTCTTGTACCTTCACTGCGTGGCGCTCCACAGTGTGTGTGTGGTCCCCCCAGCGTCTCTCATCGGCTTGCTGTTTGTCTGTGTGTGTGTGAGCGTGTGTGCAGCAGCCATCAGCTATCAGCCATCGGGCCCCAGAGAGCCGCCTTCTTCACCCCAAACAGTCGACAGCAGATGGGCAGAAGTCATATAAAACACAGCAAATCAGTAAAAGCTGAACTTCACAGTCACCCTTGTCTCTTTTTTCTCTTCCTCTGTAGAAGTACAGTGCAGCAATAACACTGTCATAAAGGGCCTCCGAACCACCTGCTGCTGCAGATGTTAATGCAGGCTCTCTCTCTCTCTCTCTCTCTCCCCCCCCTCTTCTCTTTATCATATTTTCTACTCTCTTCTCTCTTTCCTCCCACACCCTTCCTTTTTTCTCTCTTTCTTGTCTACTTGTCTCCTCCCTCTTTTTCTTTTATCCTTCTTGTTTCCCCATTTTTTGTCTCCTACCTCCCTTTCTTTCCCCCTTCTCTTTTCTCTTTCCTACCTCACTCCACTCTTTCTCTTTTTTCTCTCTCTCAGTTAATTCAGTCCTCACGTCTGTGAGGTCACATGGATGTTTGGCTGGGCACCTCAGCAGTGCCTTGTAGAGCTGTGTTTGTAAGTGTGTGTTTGCTCCTTTCTTCATTCAGTTAGTTCACACAGACCCCTCGGACCCCTCCACTAATCAGGATCATCCTCTGCTGCTGCCAGTGGGTCCAGCTCGGGTCAGACGTGAACACACACCCACACTCACACACACGCTATGACTGGTCTTGTGGAAAAGAAGGGCAGAGGGGGGAGGAGTGAAATGAAGGAGAGGAAGGGTGACTGACACACACATAACTGATCTGAGCCACAGTTGAGACAACATTTCTGCTTTCTCCTTCTTTTTCTTTCATTTTGCCTCTTTTGCTCTCTCCTTTTTCTTTCTCCCACTCCACTGCTTTTTGCCTCCCTTCTTTTGTTTTCACATTGCAGTTGCATCATATTTTAACATTCTTTTTTCTTTTGTTTTATTCTTTGTCTGATGCGTATTCTCATTTTTTCGCTCTCTCTCTTCTTTCTTCCTTTGCTCTCTCCTGATTGAGCAACCGCCCACCACCCACACCCTCACCTTGTCTTACCTCAGAAAATTGATGGCATTTGTCTCTTTCTTTTTTCTGTTTCGTCATTGCCATTCTCTCTTTCTCTTACATTTCCTCTGTTCTTTCTCATCTTTTGTTTTTCTCATCTTTCTCTCTCCATCACTTTTCTTTTCCTCTCTCTTGCTCTATCTGTCCCTTCACCTCATCTAGTTCTAGTTTACACCCCCCAACACTGATTAGTTCCGCCACTAGTTCATGAACTCCATGCTGCTCCAGTTCGCCGATCGCTGAACTCAGTGTGTGGTGTCAGTCGATTAGCCAGAGGCTAACTTCTCCCCTCGTGTTCACAGGCCGTATTACTATAGATTAGTATGGTCTACCCCGGCCTTCCTTTATTGACCCATCACTCGCACTGCTGCATGCTTCCTCTCCATCTGTTTCTCACCTTTCCAAGCTCTTGTGCCACTGTACGGAAGTCAGCTTGGGGGTATTGACTGTAGTGGCTGTAGATAAAGGTAAGTGGTTTTCATGGGTTCTCATGCTAAAGAAATGGGTGTGGTACTCACTCCCCCCCAGCCCCCAGGCCATTAAAACATTCAGGCTCAAAGGCTTTATTTCACTGGTCTCTTATCTGTTTGGATGGCTTCCTCAGAGGGGTCAGTATCAGGGCGTGGGTGATAATTGCTGGTTCCAGACATGTAGAATGAGGCAGACAGCGGCAGAAGAGACTTCTGTTAATTGTGTCTGTTCACTGCTCATCTCTGTTGTACTGGGCTCAATTTGGAGGACCCAACCTGCTGATAAAAGTCATTAGCGGGGCTGCATGCAGTCAGACAATAGTGAGACAGTAGTGTCTCCTGTACAGAGATCAGTGCAGATATCTCAAACGTAAAGATCAGTATCAGGACAAGCCTGGGCCTACCGGCTCTTGGCTAGGGGTGGGTGATACGAGTTCAGGACGATAATGATTTTATATTATACAAAATAACGACAATAAGAAATAATAACAATGCATTAGTAATAATAATTGCTAGGCGTATTACCCACCACACAAGTAATAGTGTTCATAGGCACTCTCAATTGTTTGCATAATATTTGGAACAAAATCTTTTATCTTATTTTTCATGTTTTCACATGATTTGAAAATGCCAATTAGCCTTTATATTATATAAATATTTTATGACGAACAAACCAACTTTTTCGTATTGTTTGAACAAACCAGAAGCCGTTTAGATTGTGTGAACACTTCATGACAAGTGGACCAGTAGAATTAGTTTTAAATCTTGTTACATGATCACGTCAGTGTTAAGTGTTTTTTCTCTCTTCTCATTTCAGAGATTCATTTGATTGCAGCAGTGATGAAAGGGTGTTTTTAAGTCAGTTATCTTAGGAGAATTATTTAAGCTGTTGAAGTTTTATTTGTCTTTGGTCTTTGGGGCAGAGCTATATATTATTTACTATGGTGGGGCTCATTACTGCATCCATAGTATAGTAAAACCTACATCATGCGTCAAAGTCACAGCGGAATTCACTTTTATACCAGTGTACCCTCCCCCACCCCTTACTCCAGACATTTGAAATGACCCAGGTGTGGGGATTGTGTTTGCTGAGGCAGGTACAGCTGGGGTACTTCAGCCCTCCAGCTGCTGGCCCCCTGGGGTGGGGTCACACATCTAAGGCTATGCTGAGCGGAGCTGATTTCTGGTGTGTAGGCGGTATGGCATTGCTTCGTCTCCTCAGGCTTGTGGAGCACAGAGCCAGAAATCATTTGCATTCGCCTGTTCCGCTTAAATGGAAAAAGCCATAAAAATACAAATTGGAGACGCAAGAAAAACGGTTATCAACGGAATCACAGATATCGGTGTGTCCATTCAAAACGTGCCCGTTCAAAACGTTCTTCCTGTACCTTACTTAGTAGTGTCTGGCTGTGCTGTTTCAGTGATAAGTGTCTCCTGATTTTGACTGCAGAGCGATATGAGGGATTGTTAACGTCAAGGCTAAAAATACTTTGACAGGGAGTTTGTGTGGGGGTGTTTATGTGTGTGTTGCCAGCACATACAGCCTAATCTTGTCTTGGTTCACTCAGTCAGGAGGGCTTGTTACAAAGTGAGCGCAGTGATGTGTGAGCATGTATGTGCGTCCATCTGTAAGAGCTAGTTTGTAATTGTCAGTTAGGGGAGCCAGAATTTGACACATGACCCACTTACAGAGCATGAGGGATGGTCAATGGATCACGACCCCGTAGGATTCCTGTCTCACACACACACAACACACACATGCACACGCTCTTCCCTTTATGTAAAGAATGGTTTGCAGTACTCATAATATTGCTGACAAAGCAAGGGCCCTATTCCAGTCCAAAGAGAGAGCTCACTGACTCACACTTTTGAGTATGCATGGTAGCTCAATTGAAATTTTTGATGGGCCCCAACGTTTCCTGACTTTGATGATTGCTTTCTTTTTTCCAGACTAAAGTGTAATTGAAGTCACATTAAGTGCTATTAAAAGGGCATTACTGGGAATCAGCCTGTGCTGCTCAAGTATCTCAGAGAACTCTGCTCTCCACTGCATCTGTCAAGTGTTTTACATGAAATGAACTGCTAAGCCATTGTTCCTCTGGATTTGGAAAGCAGTGTGGTGTAAAACTGCTAATCAACTGTCTCCTAGATTGGAGCACAGCCTGGTTTCAAACTATTACTCCATGGTATTCTAGATTTGAACACTGCATGGTTTAGAACAGTGGTGTCCAGCCTTGCCCGCAAAAAAGGGCCAGTGTGGTTGCAGGTTGCCATTCCAAACAAGCAGCTTGTTTAATGAATTTATCATGTGATGTGCACTCCTGTTTTGTTGGAACAAAAACCTGCTGTCACACTGGTCCTTTGTGGACATGCCTGTAAAATTTGGAACTATGTTTTAGAACGGAACATAGTCTAATTAAGAGTTTACTAAGCCACTGTCTTCTAAATTGGAAAACAGCCTGGTTTAGAACCACTAAAACCTGGTGCTCTGGTTTAGAATATTAAGCCATCTCCTTCTAGATAGAAACACAGCCTGGTTTAGAACTAGTGTGCTGCTGTCTTCTGTATTGGAACACAGCCTGGTTCAATACTCCGTGGTGTTCTGGGTTGGACAACAATCTTGTTTAGAGCTGCTGAGCTATCACATTCTATATTGGAACACAGCCTTGTTTAAAACTATGAAACCGTCATCTTCTAGACTGGAATACAGCCTGGTTTATTGCTACTATCCTACTCCAGGTTGTTCTAGGTTTGAAAACAACCTGTTTTAGAGCTGCTAAGCTATGATCTTCTAGTTTGGAACACAGCCTGGTTTAAAACTGCTAAGCCATTATCTTCTAGACTGGGACATAGCCTGATTGAGAACTCTTAAGCACCTCTTTCTCTAGATTGGAACACAGCCTGGTTTAGAACTGCTAAGCTACTCTCTCTGTGGATTTGAACACTGCCTGGTATAGTGAAGGTTCTAGAATATGATCTGGAATGTTCTTCCTGTCAGTCAGAGAAGCAGCTGCAAATCATTAGCCTTGTGCTCTATTGTCTGTGAGGGGTTGCTTGTGGTAGAATTGAAAAACCTGTTGGATGGAAATGCTGCAGGCGAGAGCAGCTCTGGCTGATGGCGTGCGTTTACATAGAGGACCAGCAGCTCCAGTTTGGCCCTGTAGTCGTCATCTTGTTTTAATATCACTTCAGCCCCCCCCCCCCCCATTTGATTCGTTAAATACATCCCAGCAGCTGCACTACACATCAGCATGCACTGTGCTCTCTCTCTCTTTCTCTCTTTCTCTCTGTCTCTCTCTCTCTCGCTCTATCTTGCTCGCTCTCTCTCTCTCTCTCTCTCTCTCTCTCTCTCTCTCTCTCTCTCTCTCTCTCTCTCTCTCTCTCTCTCTCTCTCTCTCTCTTTTTCTCTCTCTCTAGCTTTTTCTCTCTCTGGCTTTTTCTCTTTCTTTCCTTTCTGCAGAAAGCGTTAACACACACCCTCACATGCTCGGCAGTTAAAAAAAAAAGATGTTATAGCTCTGAGTGTTGGATCGAGTCCAGCTTCAGGGGTTAAATTTCCTCAGAGGCTCAAACCTCTCCTCTCTCCTCTCTCTCTCGTTTCTGTCTCCCTATCTCTCTCTCCGTCTCTCTTCCTTCTCTATTCTTCAGTAGCGTAGTACTGTTTTTTTTTTTTTTAAATACCTCTGGCCCCTTTTCTGTCTCTCATCACTTCAGAACAAAAGAGCCCTCCTATGCACCTCAACTAAACATAAAACTCTCTCTCATGTACCGGGTTTTGCAGTCATGTTCACCCAGCTACAGTCAGTCTTTCACACAGAATGATTCCTGTCTGTGTGTATGCCCTCCACCCTTGCTCTATCCTGTTACACTGGGTTGGCAAAGCTGTGCATTTGCACATCTTAAATTATTGCTCTCTCTGTTTCTTTGCTTTTCCTCTTTGTCTTTCTGGGTGGTTTAACTTGTTAGTGCCAGTCCCACCATCACTCACACACACACACACACACACACACACACACACACACACACACACACACACACACACACCCTACTCCTCTGAATAATTCTGATTTCAAAAGCCACACTGAATAGGCCTGATTGCCTATCAACGTGGTGTCAAAGTAATTTAGCAGCTCTTGTGAAAGCCCAAGAGATTTCAACCTGTTCAGTTCCTTTTCCTTCCCCTCAAAACGACAAGAAAATCAATTCTTCCTTACTTTCCCCTTGTCCCCCTGTGTTTTTCTCACTTTTCTTTTTTGCCCCATACTGCTCCTGTCTCATTTCTTTCTCTCTCCCCCTCCTTCACTTACTCTTTGCTCTTTCTCTCTCTCTTTGTCCCATATTGCCTCTCTCTCTCTCTCTCTCTCTCTCTCTCTCTCTCTCTCTCTCTCTCTCTCTCTCTCCCTCTCCCTCTCTCTCTCTCTCTCTCTCTCTCTCTCTCGCTCTGTTGGAGGGCAGCTGTAGAGTAGCTCCAGCACGACGGGAGAGAAAACAGATGGAGTGGTTTTCTTTCTTTCTCTTTCATTCTTTCTCGCTCTCTTTTTCCCCTTCTCCCCTCTCCCGATAGAGAAAGGGGGCAGAAGAATGCCATGGGGGGAGGGTGGTGGTGGTTTGGTGGAAGAACACAAAGACTCCGCAATGTCACAGACCCCTTCAGTTCAGCAGCACTGCGAACGCTCAGGCCTGTTTGATGGATGGATGTGTGTGTGTATGTGTGTATTCATGTCTTTGGGCTGCAGTAGTCTTGTTTGTTTCAGAGATAGATGGTGGGCTTTTTTTGAGTGTGCTTGTTCACATCTTGTAATGACACTGTGTATTTCCAGTTCCCATGCTCTGCAGACTCATGCTGTGTGTTTGTCTTGAGGTGGTGGTACTAAAGTTTTGTGGTGTGTGTGTGTGTGTGTGTGTGTGTGTGTGTGTGTGTGTGTGCGTGTGTGTTTTTACCTCTTGTGTTTTCTTGTTTCCCATGGCACCCCAACTGTTTGTGTGCATGAGTACATGTTTGTTTTTGTACACTTTTAAGACAAAATTGTTCTGAAGAAAACCCAGAGAAAGAGTGTTGACAACAAAATGATCCTGTGTGCATTTTAGCTAGTCTCTAACATCATAACATATAAGTACAGATATGATACACATGGAACCTTACATGCATATATACTGCTGTTGGCTGAGCAAAACCTTGTGTTAAAGTGATACATTTACAGGAGAAAGAAAAACAAACTTTACTTTTAAGTCAATGAAACCAGACGTTTTTCCAAGTGTTTTGGGGCACTTCTTTTAGTCCATTTATCACAAAATTGACACACAATTTAAAGGAAAATAGGCATTTTCAAATTATGCCAAAAACTGAAAACCAACAAAAACGGAGATACAGGATTTTGTTCTAACAGCAGCAATATATACATTTGGTTAATTTTATTTCAAGTATTTGTTCACCCGCCTCTATTAGTCTTTCATAATTGTCACATAATATAAATGGTTATACCTATGAGACATTATTGTTTAGGGGTGGGCAATGTAACAATATTTATTGTTATTGTAATAGGTTACATCATATTGTGCCCCGGTACACTTTTCTGAATGTGTCCTGAATATTGTCAGTAATTAAAGAACACTGAATATCATAAACTTGGATGGTTTGCAGTGGAACAAAACTTTAGTTTTGCACAGCCTAATGGCATAATCAAGCCCCATTGACTGGATTTAGTGCAGTGAAACACTGAGGAAAATCACTGTGCTCATAGTTTTTGTTCTAGTATTTGTAAATGTGGCACTGCTATTTCTTTTTTGTCTGTTACGAGTTATCAAACTTATTCAAACAAAATCTATCAAACAGAAAAACCTGAGATCGTTATGCATGTCATGTATCAAGAAAATGTCTTACGGTAGTCATTAGATATTTTTGCTGTATCACGCGCCCCTGTTGTATAACACATACATGTTTATTTGTAATAGATAATAAATATATTACTTAAAAACACAGTCAAATAAATGATATATATATATATATATATATATGATGTATTTATTTTTTACATGTCACAAAAAGGTATATAACCGTGTGTGTGTGTGTGTGTGTGTGTGTGTGAGAATCCTCTCTTGTTGAGGCTGTATCTCTGTCTCCTGTAATGTGGAGTCATCATGTACTCACGTTATCATTTAAGCCCATACCACACACACACAAACACACACACAAACACTAGCACACACTGGTCAATAACTAGGTTGAGGTTTTCATTTAGCCACTGACTCTGGTAGTGGAAATAGGAATGTGGGTGGCCTCACACACACACACACGTTCTGTCTGAGAAAATGAGTGATCTTGTACAGTCTCAAATGTCAAACATATCAATCACTGCTCTGTGTCTGTATGCATTTACATTTCTGTCTGCAAATGAACATTCTCCTCTGCTTTCCACTGCTCAATATTTCTCTCCCTTCTCTTTCACTCCTATTTCCCTTCTTTCTCACTCTCTAACACTTTTCTGTCTTTATTCTCTCCCTAAGTGTGTGTGTGTATAATATGCTCATATTCATTCTCTCTCTCGCTCTCTCTCGCTCTCTCTCGCTCTCTCTCGCTCTCTCTCGCTCTCTCTCGCGCTCTCTCGCGCTCTCTCTCTCTCTCTCTCTCTCTCTCTCTCTCTCTCTCTCTCTCTCTCTCTCTCTCTCTCTCTCTCTCTCTCTCTCTCTCTCTCTGTGAGCAGATCTAAAGTACATAGTTAGCTCTCTTCATTCTGCTGTGTTGTTGAGAGGTCTGTGCCAGAGTTCTGTCTATGTTAAGATATTGAGTTTCACTTGTGTTTGGAATAGAAACAGGCCACAGAAGAAACCTATCTGTCTTTCTTGCTCTCTTTCTTACTCTCTGTTTCTCTCTCTCTCACTCACTCGCCTGTCTGGGTCTTGTGCTTGCCCATGTCAGGAGTGCTGTTGACTGTCTTTTTAGAGGGAAATATCAGATTATGAAGGAAAACACTGCTTCCTCTTCCTTCACTCTGCCCCGGCTGCCTACTCTTGTTTTTACACTTTGCCTATGAAACAGACTGATGGCTAAAAGGACGAGGCTGGAATCACAAGCTGGACAGGCTTTTTTCACAAGCATTTTTTTTTTTTTTAGTATATAAACTTTTCTCAGCCCTCGCTTTCTGTGTGTGTGTGTGTGTGTGTGTGTGTGTATGCATGGCCAGTTTTATCCCACCATATTAAGGGGCCATTTGCTAACCAAAACCATAAACAAAACAAAAAACTTTGTCAATGAGGGCGTGAAAGCGAGTGGGAAAACAACAGAAAAATGGCCTGTACCACTTGACCCTGTCTCAGGGGGGTGTGAGCGATGGCTGGATTATCCCCGTACACACACCCCCTCACGGACCCCCCCTGCGGTTCCGCCCCCGTGTGGCGCACTCTTCTGTCAATCATTTCACAAAGCTCTCTGTCTGTTCAGGGATTAGAGCCTCTCTCTCCTCTGGCTCCATCCCTCCATCCCTCTCTCTGTATTTCCCCTCCTGCCTCCACTTTAAAACCTCCAAATATCTCCTGCTTCTCTGCACAGCTTTCTTCCTCTCATCTCTGAAACTTTACTCTGTAAACATGCATTACAGCAACTTGAAAATACCAGTTCAATAGCATTGATTTTGGAAGGTTTGAATGAGTTATTTTAAAATATTCAGTAAATGAAAGAAAAAGGCTGTTTCAGGCTTGGTGTATAATTTTTATCGTTTATATTCCCTTACTGTGAGACTAATTCCTTCAGTCACACATTCACAAGTATTTTAAAAATTGATCTGAAGCTGGAATGATCCATTTGAACTGAATCATGATTCGGTCAGTCATAAGTCTATGGAATCATTAGTGAATCTTTGTGATGTTCTCCTCCTGTTCTCTTCTAAAGTGTGCCTTTTCTTCGTAATTACTTAGTTCTCATTTTTGCCTGTGTTAATAGGTCTTCTCTACTGCAGACAGACACAGTCAGTCTTGCACTCTCTTCTTTCAATCTGTCTGGTTTTTTGTTCACTTCTGGGCTATAATCCCTTTGCTCTTTTGTTTACTCAGAAGCTTCTCCCTCTCCTTCTTTCCAGTTCTTGTAACTCTCTGTTCAACCCGTCCATCTGCCCTCATCCCACTTTCCTGTAGAAAGATAGAAGTTGGCAGGACAGCTAGCCTTCAGCCACAGCTCACAAACCAAGACAGCCACACACACACACACACACACACACACATTACCCAGATTACATATTTTGTTGACTTTTTTTGTTTGTTGAGTGAAAATACATGAACCCGTCCTTTGCAGAGAACACTTCTGCAGATTTTATTGCAGATTTTTTATTTAATTTTATTTAATTTTAGTTGTTTATTTGCTGAATTTCTGCATATTGCTACTGTCAAAACTTCCAAAATGGAAAAGGACAAAAATCATACTTTACTTTCAATGTAAGTCAGTAGAACCAGATCTTTTTCCAATTTTGCGCCAATTCTGTTGGTCCAATCGTCATGAAATCTACAGACAACGTAAAGGGCAACAAGCATTTTCACATTATGCCAAAAAAAGACAAGAATGGAGATATGGTTTTGTTCCATCAGCAGTGAAATATAGAATATATACATATTCTGACAAAACATATAATTTAAGGTCAGCAATTTAATATAAATTGTGCATAAATGTGTGTTCTCTATAGAGGATTTGTCCGCTTATTTTCACTTATAAAATCGACATATGTGATTTGACAGGGAGTGTGTTCATACTTTCCCACCCTTTCATCCATCTCTCATCACTCTCTCCGAAACATTCTCTCTCTCTCTCTTTCTTAGAAATGGACAAGAGTACACACAAATCAGGTTCAAATGTGTCTGCTACTGTTTTATCAACACAACGTTTTTGTGTCAATTTTTACAGATAACTTTGTCAGATCACATAAGCAGGTCTATTTGAGAGCCAAGGTGAGTGTGTGATGATTTAGGTGTGCAGTTTGCACAATACTGATTGGTGTTGATTGTCAACTGCATTAGCATTTTAGCTCCACTGTAACACTAAAGAAGCAGGTTTCAGACACATGACATGTCTTATCTGATGGACTATGCCTGGGGTAAAGGTAAAAATGGAGTAAATTAAATTATATGTAGAATTATCTCTTTAATGTCAGTCCTGCAAACCCCACTCCCCCACCTATACACATGAACACACACACCACAAAAGTGGGTGACTGCGGGAGCCAGGCCGGGTTCTGGCCCACGTCCGGATCTTTCCTAGAGGTTAAAGTGATAATCCTCTGAAATCCAGAAATAATCTGAAGCTCTAATCTCTAAGAATGATCTGGGAAAGAGGGAAAATTGTGCTGTTAACAGAGAAAGAGAAATAGATTTTAAGATATTTCTGTAAATTCTTCTCAGGACAAAAATGTCCTGGGGGGGAAAAAAGAGAGAAAAACAGACCAAACATGTAATATCAGTGCAACAAAATGATTCTGACTGTGAAGTATTTTTGTTGCAAAAGTTCCGTGTTTCATTGTTATTTTATATAGATAGATAGATAGATAGATAGATAGATAGATAGATAGATATAATATATATAAAACCCCACATATTAAAATAAATTGCTTGTGTGAGAGAGAGAAAGAAAGAGAGAGGGAGAGTTTAGATGATGAGTGTGTTATCTCTGCTCTCACTACATTTCTTCCAAATGAATTGCCTTGTATACTTTATATTGGATTTATTTTCTATGGTTCTCCTTGACACATGAGATTGATGTACTGATTAAACACATGTTCATAACTGAGAGAGAAATGGAGAGAGAAGAGAGAGTGTAGGTTCGTTACAAATAGCAATTTTTAAACAAGTCTCTTTCTCTTCTCTTCCCTTCCCGTTCTTTTTCCTTTCTCACACACACACACACACACACACACACACACACACACACACACACACGCATGCACGCACTTTAGATGTCTGAGGATGGTAAAATGCTGCCAAAGCAATTGGCAACTTTACTCATTAACTAGAGATTACAAGTTAATCTAAAACCACCCAAATTTAGATAAATCCCCCCTCTGACCCCCTGCCCTCTGGCTCTTTCTCACACACACACACACACACACACACACACACTCACACTCACACTCACACTCAGAGTGCACACTGAGGGGCTCTGAATGTGTGCAGTCTGATCCACACATGGACACACAGTCGGATGCGAGAAATTTGATTAGGATGAGCACACAGACTTTCCTCAGCTAAATCTGCCGCAGCCACGTCTGGGAATCTTTGACTTTTCAAAACAGAGAGAGGGAGTTTGGGAAGCTGGAGATTTCTGGGTTATTAATTATATGTGGTGCAGAAAGAGAAGCGAAAGAGAGCAGGGCTCTATAAACCTCCGGCAAACCGCTGTTCTATAGTTCTCAATACAAAAAGAAGAAGAAAAAGAAGAAAAAGAAAGAGGGAGAGAAGGAGGGTAGGGAGGAGGGAGAGATAATCCACGCTGCTATAAGCCGCGTCATGCTGCTGTTTCATACTGCCGCGTCACGGCAAGAGCCTTTGTGTTAAAGCATCTTTCAAACAGCATCTCAATATCTCTTTTCTCTCTCCCCTGCCTTCCCTCTTTCTCTCTCAGACAGTTTTCTTTCTCTTTCTCTTCCTTCTTCTTTCTGACTCTCTTTGTTTTCTCTTTATTTTTCTTTGTTTCTTCTCTTTATCTTTCTTTTTTCTCTTTTTCTATCTTCCTGTCAGTCTTCTTTCTTTCTTTCTTGCTTTTTTTCTTGCTTTCTTTCTTTCTGTATCTTTTGCTCTCTCTTGCTCTTGCTCTCTCTGTCCACAGTGAGAATTTCACACAATATTTTAGCATTATGGAAAAGAGCTTCTTATTGTGCAGCTGTTAAAAAGTGTTTATGACTCTTCAGACATGGGAATGTTTTCACACCGTGTTTTAAGTTCATTTCAAGTATGTGTATGTGGGTGTGTGGTTGGATTGGGTTCATGTCATTGGCAGTATGTTGCTATGTCTGGCACAGAGAGAAGAGCAGAGAAGAGTCCCACAGAGATGGGATTATGCAGAATTACACACACACACACACACACACACACGCACACACTCTCACACAGGCTGGCTCACACACACACACACACGCACACACACACACACACACACACACACACACAGTCTTGGTGATGGTGTTTGAATGTTAAATGCTGATGATCCTGCATGTGGACTGTGTGGTAGTGTGAGTGTCAGCGTAAGGTCTGAATCAGCTTTCTTCATTTAGTTTGACATTTCAGCTCTCGAACGCCCGCCAGCTCATCCACACCATCACTGAGCGGAGTATTCAAATGAGTTGGTGTCTGAGAGAGAGAGAGAGAGAGAGAGAGAGAGAGAGACAGGGAGGGAGAGAGAAAAGCTTTCACCATTGTGATTGATAGGTATGTGTGTGACCTGTTGGTCCCTAAAACACTCCCAGACATCAGGGCCGTCAGTCTTCCGCTCTTTCTCTCACACACACACACACTCGCATACACGCTCAGTCAGGCTCACAGATGGAAATCTAATTCTGTCTTTTCTTTTCTCTCCTTTTCAAAAAGCTACCAATTACAGCCACTTCATTCTCCACCTTCGTATCTTCTCATGTTCTCTCTCTCTCTCTCTCGTTCTCTCTCTCTCTCTCTCTCTCTCTCTCTCTCTCTCTCTCTCTCTCTCTCTCTCTCTCTCTCACTATCTCTCTCTCTCACTATCTCTCTCTCACTATCTCTCTCTCTCTCACTATCTCTCGCTATCTCTCTCACTCTCTTTCTTTAATGAGCAATCTCGTTAACGTCAGAAGCTCTCAACTCTCCCTCTTTTTCATACCCTACCCCCTGTTCTCTATCCACCCATTTCCACTTCTCTCTCTCTCTCTCTCTCTCTCTCTCTCTCTCTCTGTGTGTGTGGGAAGGACTATCTTTTAGAAACACGAGAGGGAAGAGAGAGAGAGTGTGAGAAGACAAGGAAGAGAGAATGAGAAAGTGCAACAGAAAGAGAGAAAGTATAAGAGTTTGAAAATGGAAAGACAGAAGGTTAAAAGCAGGAAGGAAGAGATAGAAAGAGTTAGAGTAGAATGACAGTAAAAAGAAGGGTGGAGGGAAGAAGAAAGAGTTGGAGAGGAGAGGAGAAAACATGGGGGAGGAGAGTGAAATGGAAAGATGGCAAGAAGAAAAAGAGAAAGAAAAGGAGTGTGAGGAGAAAAAGAGACAA
This sequence comes from Pygocentrus nattereri, assembly GCF_015220715.1. Taxonomy (NCBI): domain Eukaryota; kingdom Metazoa; phylum Chordata; class Actinopteri; order Characiformes; family Serrasalmidae; genus Pygocentrus; species Pygocentrus nattereri. The sequence goes on along the minus strand of NC_051212.1, from coordinate 19,209,669 downwards.
AGAGGGAGGGACAGAAAGCATGAGGAAAAAGTGCAAAAGGAGAGAGGGAAAAAAGTGAGAGGGATAAAGCGAGGAGAGGAGGGAGGAAGGAGAGAAAGTGCAAGGAAAGAGTGCAAAAGAAAAGACAGGAGAAAGAAAGAGAAAATGAGGGAGGGAGGGAGAAAGGCAGATAAACGAGCAAAGGAGGGAGCAAAAAGAAGGAGAAAGAGTACGAGAGAAGAGGGAAAGAGAAAAGAAGGAAGGAGAAACGATGAGAAAAGGAGGTAGGAAGGAGGAAAAGTACTAGAGGAGAGAGGAGCTCAGTTTTTTCATACTTGCTTCTGGGCAGGAAGGAGAGAGAAGGAGAAAGACAGAAAGGGAGAAGAAGGGAGGAAGGGGAGAGAGAAGGAGAAAAAGTGTGAGACGAGTGAGACAGAAGTGGGAAGGAAGAAGAGAAGGAGAGAGACAGAAAGGGAGAAGGCAGTAATGGAGGGACGGGTGACAGAGATTACAGCTTTTCTTGCAGGGGGGGCTTAATTGCATGGCGAATGTGTCAGAGCGAGTGCCGTGGGGGCGGTATTTTGCAGTGCACCTTTTTCTGTGCGGCAGCACCACTTACAGCCAGCGCTGGAGACGAGCTATAAATACGTCTGTTCTTGTGCCAAACGTGTCAAGTGAATAATTTCCCCTCTCAGACTCCTCACATGTTTGCGTAAAATATCTTGTATTCCGCAGGCTTAGGCGGAAGCTGCCTCTCGGCCCTGATCTACGATCGCTTTCTTTTGCCTAAATCCCAACCGTGACATTTCAGTCTCAAACCAGCAGTTAAGAAGGAGTGTGCGGTGTTTAAGAATCATTGGTGCTTTCAAGTGGCCTGAGCTAATGCAGATCTATAGGCCTACTTACAGTTCACCAAATCGTCCCTTTCCAGACAATTATAAATCAGAGCATGTACACAGTCTGCATGGCTTTTCACCACTTCAGATGAAACCTGTAGGACTCTTCACCTCTCTTCCATTTATGCTGCATGATTCAGTTATGCTTTACTGTTCACATCTGATTTTGTGATTTGTTCACACTGTATTTTTAATGTGGCCTGTATCTGCAGTAAACACACCTGAACTGACCCATATGCGTAAAAGATCACCACTCCACTGCCTACTCATCCAGTAAGCGCAGCCATCCTGTATCTTTCTTAAAATTAATAAACTGCTTTCACGTGATGTAAAAATCAAACCGCTATATTAAATTTGGAAGACAAACAGTAGACGCTGAAATTACTGTGCTGAACAAAGTAAAAAGGGGTTTTTGTGCTTCTTTTCATTGTGGAGTCTGATCAAATAGATAAGAGGGAACTCAGCTTCTTTCATACCTGCTGTGAAGAGCAGCACTAGCAGAGAGAAACAAACTTGTCAGAAATGTAAGAATATGTAAGAAGAGACGTGATCTGTTCAAAGCTTCTCTGACTCCATTTTTTCCCCAAAATATCCTTGATGTAAAGCTGATTGGATTTCACTTCTGAGATAGTGGCACACTTATGTATATGTTTACACTGTCTGCACTAGCTTGTCTTGTCAAATCTGTATCACATCTAATCAAACTCAGACCACATTTAACTGCAGGTTGAAAGTGAACACAGCCTTGGTTAAGTGACATAGTCAGAATCAGAATTTGGCCTTATTGGCCAATAAGAGCTTACTTACACCTTGCAATAACGTATTTGTATCTGGTTATACTTTTTGGCTGCGTTCCATTTGCACTAAAATGCATCTCCACTGTGACCAGATGAGATCAGATTTTTACTTTCCTGTGTAATAATAATAATAATAATATTAATAATAATAATAATAATAAAGCAATTCAACACATTCAGTAACCCACTGAAAACATATTTCCTTACCTGTTTTCCTCATTGTATTATACGCTGTCAAATGTAATAAGGAACCATGTAGAACAGGCAGTGCATCGTCTGCAGCAGTGGTCAGCACCTCTACTGTCCAGAGGAATTTTTGGACGAGGTAAGTCACTTAAAGTAAAAAACAAAACAAATGTACCCGCAGAGCAGGGGTGTACCCTCAGAGCAGGGGTGTCAAACTCAGTAAAAGGGCCATATTAGAAAATCTCACCAAATGTGTGGGCCAAAGAAAAAGAAAAATGTTTTATTTCATTTTTAGTTAATGTTGTGCTATAACCCAAACTGGCCATTGTTTATTCTACATATGCAAAAACTAAAATACAGACACTTGTAGAAAATTTCAGTGTTCCCCAGAGCTCTTTTGAACCTGCCTATTTGTTTGGACTAGTCAGCTGGCATCCTTTCTTTGCTGCAAGTTCATTAAGACTTGGGCTCAATTTCCGAGCTGCTGAGCTGTTGATAAGTGTTTATGTTGGTTGAGCTGTAGCTGAAATGCATTTTGGTTATATGACTGGTGTGGAATGACAGGTGTAACCGCTGTGTGATGTGTTAATTAATGGCCCTGAAGCATTGATAATTAATAAGAAGTCTTGATCAATTATAGTGTGATGCGCTGCTTTAAAAGCGGTTGTGAGAGTGAAGGTTGCAAGGTCCGCCCTGCAAGGCCTTTTTGGGGGAGGCGTGTGTGTGTGTAAGGGGGGGTGGGGTCTCATTGAAAGCAACACTTCATAGAAAGTGCTGGCTACTGTCCAAATGCCTGTTTGGTCTTAGCATTCATGCTTATTTGTGCTGCTACTCTTGGAGTGTGTGTATCCATGTGTGTGTGTTGCGTGTTTGATCCAGCTCCAGACGGGCTGGTGATGTTTTTGTTGAACGAGGGCCTTCGTACAGCCCTCCAGCCTGGTATTTAAAGGACGAGTGCCAGGTCTACCACCTCTCCCTGTCTTTGGCTGTTATGCCTTCGTGCAGAAAGTCAGAGAATCTGCACACGCACACACGTGTATATGTACAACACAAGCTCATATGTGCTCCATATTGTCACTGTCTGAACAAAACCTCAAATCTCCTGAAAGGTTAATTTACAAGTGAAGGAAAAAAGCTCTTAGTATAAGTTAATGAAACAAGTTTGTAAGTAATACTAGACTGTTCATCATGAAAAAAATGAAGCCACCAATGTTAAAAATCATGTGACCAAATTAACAATGGAGGAAAAAAATGAAAATGTTATTGTGTTTTTTATATATATATATATATATATGTATATGTAAAGTATGTGTGTGTGTATACATATTTCATTTTTCAGTTTTTGACATAATTTGAAAATGCCTGGTGCCCTTTCCATTGTATCAAAAGTTCATGACTAACAAACCAAAAAATGGCCCAAAATTACTTGGGGAAAAAATTCTGGTTCCATTGACTTGCATTAAAAGTAAAGTAGGTTTTTCCTTTTCCTGTAAAATTATTATTATTAGTGATGTTGATTATTGACAACCATGAGAAATGGGCTAAATATGGGTGGGAATGTAGACTTTTTGGGGTGGCAACAAACTTAGTGTAAATTTCCGAACTATTCCAAAACCTAATGAAGGTGGAGCTCAAGGTAAGATGCCGGTGATGTGTTAGTCAACATTCCAGCCTGTCGTTAGCCCATGCTAAATGTAAGTTAGCATAGCTGAAACCCCAGAAAACTGCAGTTATGCATGTAGATGTGTCTCATTTAGCTGTGTGTTACACACAGCAGCAAATTTTACTGCAATACAGCACCAAAAGTTTAAGGTGTCCTAGTGTTTTTATTTATTTATTTATTTATTTTGTACGTGTTTTAGTTACGAGACCACATCTGGCCTTGCAAGACTGACATTAAAGTCAAGAACGTTTTCCCTTCTCTTGTAAAATGACCATTTCAGCGATTTGTTACAGCAGTGATGAGCTGTACCAATATAAGCCCAAACCTAATCCTAACTGTAACCAATCCTAACTGTAGTCTTAGTAACCAAAAATAAAAGGTTTTACTATTTCGCTTTTGAACAATGAAACTTTTGGAGCTTTTATTTTAAAAAGTAGGATCGTTTTGATGGTCATGATATTGTAGGATTACAATATTTTCCTGCAAAGTCAAGATATTTTTGTCCTGAAAACATATGAAAACAAGTGCAGACACACACAGTCACACAAATACACCCGGGGCCAGAGGATCCGATGAGCCAAGTGTAATGTGAAACCCAGAGGGACTTGTGGCTGAAGCCTGTGTGGAGCTAGATTTCCGAGAGCTGATACCAGAGCTTCTGGACCCGAGCTTTAGAAAAGCGGCCGTGTTGAGCGCTCATTACTCCTCTGCTGCTTGTTGAGCACATTTAACTCTCTTGCTTTAGCAAAATCTTCAACGACCTTGACGCCGAACAGCTCTGATAGAGAGAGTTTCTCCAGAGCTGAAAGGCCGCTCGATTACAATGACTTTGAAGTTCAGCTGGTTTGAAAAGTATTCTGGTTCATATTCTGGTGATATTCATATGACATCAGTGTTTCTCAGTGTGAAAGGCTCTCTTCTCTCTTTCTCTCTCTCTCTCGCTCACCCTCTGTTCAGATCAGTAGGGTATTGAGCTCTGCTGATGGTGGATAAATGCCTATTGTCAGCTGAAAGAGGTGAGGTGCTGGAGAAATGCATTTCTTTCATTTCTTTCTGATCCCCCCATCTCTCTTTTAGTCTTTTTCTCTCTTTTTAAAAGGATGACAAAAGGCATTCTCCTAGCGCTCTCTTGCCCCTCTGCCCCTTCACCTTGCAGAACATTTTTTCTTGTCGTTCTTCATTGCAACCACTTTTACTTTCAACCTCTCTCTCCATTTAAGGCCCTTTTTTAAGCATTCTTATTCTCTCTTTCTCTCCCTCTCTCTCTTTTTCTGTATTCACCTGCCACTCTCCTCTGTTGGGGGTCTCGCTAATTATTCTTCTCTCTCCCCCTCCTTTCTCTCTCCCTCTCCTTCTTTCTCTTTCTCTCTCAGTCTGCTACAGACACCTGGCTTAACTCAGCGGGGCATCTCTCCATCCCTCACTCTGCCCTTTCCTTTCCTTCTTTTCATCCCCTCTGCCCGTCCTGTTTGCTCTTTTGTTGTTTTCCTTCCCAACTGAAGGATATTTATTTTCCTTTTTCTTTTCTTTCTTTTTGCTATGTCTTGTTTCTTTCTGCTTGTCTCTATTTTTCTTTTCTTTATCTTAATTTTTCTTTCTTTCTCTGTTTGGCTGTAATTTTCTTTCTTTTCTTTTCTTTTCTTTCTTTCTTTCTTTCTTTCTTTCTTTCTTTCTTTCTTTCTTTCTTTCTTTCTTTTCATTTCAGTGTTATCCCCTACCCTCCACATGTCACTTATTCTCTGTTACTCATTTCTCTCTCTCTCCCTCGCCGCATGTCACTGAGCGAGTGAACAGTTAACACAGTCAGCAAGTTAGTGTGAACTTTTTATTCAGTGAATATGAAATGAGAAACGATCAGCTGCCCCCCACCGCCTCCAGACCCCCTGAGAGAAGCGGGAGAGAGTGAGAGTCAAGAGGAGTGAGGGATGAGGGAGGTTCTGTTTTCTGTTTTGTCTCTCCGGTTGACTGCGTCTCCGCTCGCTCTCTCTCCTGACTCCTCAGACACAAAGAGGGAGTAAAGTGATATTTTTAGTGCCTTTCATATCTGATTATCATAAAGATTTGGGATTTGAGGAATCTGTTTAGTGTGAGTCTGCATGTATAAGTGTGTAGCTGAGTATGTTATTTAGGCGCTCGGTGTGTGTGTGTGTGTGTGTGTGTGTGTGTGTGTGTGTGTGTGTGTGTGTGTGTGTGTGTGTGTGTGTGTGTGTGTGTGTGTGTGTGTGAGACTAGCATGGTCATTGTAGTATTCCTCTCATGAGACTTCTACGATTTACACTCCATCACATTCTGGAAAACAAGCCATTCTCTCTCCTCTCCCACCCCGCTGCGCTTCTCTTCTTTCCAAATTTACTCCCTCTCTTTATTTATCCTACATCCCTCGTTAATGCAAATGAGTGAAGTGAGCAGCTCTGATCGCGCCCATGGACCACCACTCCACTCCCAGCCCCTTGAGTCTTCTCTCGCCAGAGACCTGTCAATCAAACTGTGGCTGTCACTCACCAGGCTGAGAGGAAATGCTCCTGAGAGGGTCGTTTCAAAGGCAGCACTGTGATTGGTTTGGGGGACTGGAGCTAAGGTGGATTAAAGGGGGGGGGGGCGGTAAAACACTTTTTGCCCAGTATGAAAAACACTCAGTAGCAGTATGAATTGTAGATGAAAGTGAATGATTTTAGAAAGAAATACCCACTGGATGTGTGTTGGAGGAAGTTAAATAAGGTATGCACTGTACATTTACACACACACATTTGGCAATCATGAGAGCAGAAATTGGCATGACGCCGTTCAATATCCTGACGGGAGTGAGAAGCAGAGGTGTTGGCGTTTCAGACAGCAGCACTCCTCTCTCTCTTTTTCTCTCTCTTTTCTTTCTCTCTCTCTCTCTCTCTCTCTCTCTCTCTCTCTCTCTCTCTCTCTCTCTCTCTCTCTCTCTCTCTCTCTTTCTCTCTCTTTCTATCTGTCTGTCTGTATGTGTCTGTCTGTCTGTGGCTAGCTGTTGATTTTACCACAGGGCTGCTTGACCCCATAGTCCTACTGGGACTGCAACCTGACCACAATAACCTCACCAGAGAGAGAGAGAGAGAGGGGGGGGGGGGGTGGAAGGGAAACAATGAGACTGAGCGGATTGAGAATGCATAAAGAGAAATAGAGAGAGAAACTGTGAGTGAGAGAGCACCAAAGCCCCCAAATCACTTTCAGCTGCGTGGGCAGCGCGGGGGCTGATTTGTGAAGGCGTTTGGTGGAGTGGTGGATGCTGGGCCGCAGGGTGTGGAATAGCGGCCTGTCATCACTCCAAACCTGCACATATACACTACTTGCCCTTAATGGCAGCTTTACAGTCTTACTCTGCTTTTAATGTCTGCACTTGGGATACGATTAAGAATGCTCCTCAGTACCTGTTTAAAACTTTAGAATCAACTCTTATAGTAATTGTTATTCACTAACAGCTTGCACAGTGTACAATTATGGGACGGATTCCCAGACACGGATTAAGCCTTGTCTTAAGAATAAACTGCAGTCCCAATGGAAATTGTTCTAGCCTAGAAGTAGGATCAATCAAGGTCTGTGAAATTGGCTTCTAAATGTTATGAACAACCCACTAGATGGTACTTTTTACTTGTTTTATTCAACACTTCCTGTATTGTTGGAACACCAGGACATTATCAATATCATAATTATATATTCAAAGTAATATCTTGTCAAGTTTTTCATCTTCAGTGTTTTTCCCCTCTTTTTCCCCCAATTTAATCATTACTAATTCCACCTACTAGTTAGGTTTCCTCTTATCACATACTGCTACTAGGCTTGGATGGTGAAGGCTAGCAAGTACTTCTTCTGAGACTCTTGAAGCCCCACATCTTTTGCCACTACTTCTATCACAGTATCTTTGGCCAGTTTAATGTGTGGACAAAGCTAACTGCCAGTTCTGTAACAACAGCTAACAGGCACCTGCATTGCACCAAGTAATGGGGGAGAGAGAAGGGTCATCCTGCACACTAGGAGAGAGTTGAAGCCAATTATGCTCTCTTGTTGAATCAGTAGGATTCAAACTTCCAACTTCCAACAATAGAGTGACTCTGTGAACTTCTAGTGTACTTTAATTATGTACCAGAAAGTGCATCATTTAGAGTAGTAATAATAATACGCCTGGGTGCAGTACAGCTACGTATACAACTAAAGAGACAGTACAGAGAGCTACAGTGAGTGTAAGTTTGACCTCTGTTGTGTAGTGTACACATGTATGCTTGAATGGCTGATTGCTGTAATGTTGCTTTGTGGCACAAAGACGTTTCTTGCATGACTCTGGAGACAATTACATCCTTGCACCTGGTGATTATTTACCTATTAGTGAGCCCAGTTTAGATTGCTGAGTGACAAGTCTGTTTATTAGTAGAAGCGCATGCTGCTGTTTGGCCTGTTTGTAATTCTGGTAAGTTCTTCACGTGCAGACAGCTAGCTACAGGTTTTCGCAAATGGCGGCAGTAATTCATAACTCGGCCCTGAAGCCATCTGGAGGAGTGTGTACGGGTGTTTATGAGGCTGATGGATGCTCTCTGCCCCGCCAGAGCAGAAGGTCCTCAGTATGATTGTCAGGTGAAGCTGTGGACAGTGAGGTGGCGGTCAGGGTCGGGTTCGGACCCCCGCGGCCTCAGACTGACTGTGCCCTTCGCTAACCTCTCCTAATCAGACCGTTAAATTTGAGAGAGTGAGTTTAACCTGGTGCCAGCTCCCTTGAGAGGAACACAAACCCTCATAGACACTTATGCTGAAGCTGAAAGAGCCACATGTACAAAGAAGTACACACACACACACTAACATAGAGGCTAACGGTCAAACACCAGCTGAGCTGAAAGAGGCACTTTAGCTTCTAAATGCACCTCACACCCCTGGAATCCACACAGAGCTAGAAAATGTGTGTGTGTTTCTACCCAGGCTCCCCCACTTTTGTCTGGGCTGCTGATCTTCTGTCAGCCCCCGCCTCTCTGAAATGGTTTTACGAGTGACTCTAATTCACCACAGAGCAAATCATACACACACAGAGCACAATTATGAGGGTAGCAGTGAGAAATTACAGCCACTTTACTGACAAGTCCCTCAGCTTACAGAGAGTTTTATATATATATATATATATATATATATATATATATATATATATATATATATATATATATGTGTGTGTGTGTGTGTGTGTGTGTGTGTGTGTGTGTGTGTGTATATATGTGTATGTATGTATGTATATATATGTGTGTGTGTGTGTGTGTGTGTGTGTGTGTGGCAAAAGGCTGAAACAAAGAAAAATGGAGGAGAAAAACAGGAATACCAGTATTGTGGAATACCAGATTTTTCTGATTTCATATTTTAGTCCAAGTCATAGAGCTGATAATTAGAGCTGCTAGTTAGTAGGCAAGGGAAAATCTAAAAAGAATTAGCAAAATATTAAAATCAGGATTATCAATTACATTGTCCTTCTTCTCAAAGCCCCCCGTACACAGTCTACTGCAGCTTAGAATGACTGTCTATGCTATCTTTAGTTAATAAACTTTATAAACATTTAAGTGAAAGTCACACATTAAATAATATAATGCTGAGTAACTTAACATCTTTTAGTAAATAACTTCACCATTTAGGTAATAAATCAAACCAATATTTCCTCTTGTTTTGAAAGTTTTTAGTGCAAACACATGTATTCTAATCACAACAGTTATCGTCTTTGAAGCATCATCACTGAATTACACGTCAGTCATCATCAATATCTGATTATAACACCCAGACCTAATAATTACATAATTAATTACTTAGTTAATGAATTACATAGTTACTCAATGAGCTGCATTCACATTTGTTCCACATTCTGTATCGACAGGTTTGAATCTACGCTTCTGATTTTTTTCTGTTTCAGCATGGCACAAATGTAAAGGACATTGTTTCTGATTGTATATACAACAATAACTTTTCATCAAACTCAATCTAGTATTTGCTAATTATGAGTGCAAATGTGGTATTGACTCAAGTTTAAATAGTAAGATAACTGTGGCTTCTAAGGGTTAAGTTAATTAGTATAGATTTCAGACTGGGCTGGTACTAAACCCCTCAGTGTGGTTTCGGATGGCGCATGTCATGCAGACAGGCCGGCTCGTCTGGCATGGTGTGCGCATCCTGTGTCGCTGTGGTTACAGCGCAAGTGATGTGGAGGAGATGTGACACTGTCGCTGCGGCAATCTGGATCGCCTCTGGACCGAGGTGGGGGGCGGGGGGGTGGGGCAGTGCAGCAGCAGAGGCAAGGACACACTTACCTTCAGAGTCCCACAGCGACACACACACATGCACGCACTCCCAGCTTTTATCTCTGCTCACCTTCCTCTTGCATATGCATACTTACTCCACTCTTTTAAAATTCATTTATTCATTTTCACCTTGCTTTCTTTAGTCTGTCTTCAATCAACCCTTTCTCTTTTGCTAGCCTTTATTCCCTTCTCTGCTTCTTCCTCCTTGATTCCCTTGTTCCTTATTTCTCTCTCCCTCCCTCCCTCTCTCTCTCTCTCTCTCTCTCTCTCTCTCTCTCTCTCTCTCTCTCTCTCTTTCTTCCTTCCTTCTCCCTCTCTCTCACTCCATATGGAAACTATTACTCCTGCCGTTCTTTTCACCACAAACATTCCAGTGGTACTTCCAGCTTTCTTTGACTTTATTTCAACCTTGTATGACTAGTTGGAGTACTCTCTCTCTCCCCATCTCTCCCTCTCTCGCTCCTCACTTTCAATTACTTTCATTTTCAACAACTCATTTTCTTTGTTGTAATTTTCAAGATTCTTTTTGTCTGCTGAAATCATGTGATAATTGCCCACATGTGAAATAAGCCATCATGCGTACAAATTTCAATATGCGTTAATGCCACATGTGTATGTATGAGGGGGTTTATGCCCCACGGCTATAATTGCAAAATAAAACGAGTTCCATACTCAATTACTTCTGATTCCACATGATGTGATTGTACATAGTCGTTATGTCTTAACTTTGTATGGTAAAATGTTATTGTCTCAGTTGGCAGTGTATGCATGTGTGAGAGAGATGGAGATAGAGGAGTTACATTCCTCTTGTGTCTTCACTAGCTGATAAAGTAAGAGTTGATCAGGGGAGTTGTTTAGGTGGGCACTGAAGACAAGGCTCTTATCTGCTTTGTTGGAGGAAGGAAAGAGAGAGGGCAGGGATGTTAAAGCCTACAGATGTTTCATGTTTAATCTCATTTCTTTGGTGTGCAGTGAAGGGACTTGGAAGATGCAACCTGGTGGATGAGGTTGTGGAGCACTTTGTGTTGTCTTGTCTTCCAAAGCTCATCTGAATCCCATAAATTCAGGCTAATTATTCAGTTACTAATCTGATAGTTTGTTGTTGACTAACAACTAAGCATTTTTCAGTCACTGCTGTTTTTCTTAAAGAACTCTGAGAGCGAGTTTGAAAGTATCACAATTGTAAATCTGTCAGGTTAAAATTGGATGAAATGCTCTATTAGACTTACTAACAAATTGTTATATTTACCTGTGATTTAGCTTCCATTTATTGAATTGAATATAGTCTTGTCTGATGCTTAAAACTTACAACAAATATCCATCCATTTTCTATCCATTTTCTAAGCCGCTTCTCCCTCAGGGTCTCACTTTATATTTTACTGTAAAACTGAAGTCTACAATAAACTTTAATGAGGATATCAGTAGAGAATCGCTTTGTCTTACCAGAGTTGCGTAAAGACACTCTAGTGTTCGTAACCCTTTGCTAATTGGAATAAACTGTTGAAAATGCAGATTCTAAACTTGCTGCTGATGCCACGTTACCCAGATAAATATACCCAAGGGAAAGAAATATTCTAAATGAGATCTCCTCTTGATCTCAGGTTCTTAAAGTAGACATGGTTCAGTCCAGTTTGAGATCAGAGTGAGTTTCTGAAATTTCGCTCCTTATGATTTAAGATAAGATTTAAAATAAGGCATTCTCACTTCGATCAAAATGTTGTCACATATGTGGATTAACTCTTTGTGTCTGACTCATCTCAGCCGAGTCTTGGCTGAATTATATTTCCATAAGAAAGGTGTAAGATCTTACTGTTTTTCTTATACAGCTCTGTTCTATACTACAGAACCCTTTCAGCAGTCAATTAGTGTGGAAAGAGAACTCACTTTTCTCCTTCATCACCAGAACTTCTCACAGTGAAATTCTGAAGATAATGTCCTCTTTTCTTCTAAGGGGTGTTTAGCAGAAACAAATCAGTGATCATTAATGTAATATTGAGATCTGCTTAATCTGAGACAGTTTTAAGAAAGATTTTTTTTCTCTGGTTGGTGAGGGACTTTTACTTGAGTCAAGTACTTGAGTATGCAAATAGAAGAAGCGCAGACTCGAAGCTGTCGATACAGAGTGTAAATTGCATGTAAATGTAAGTCAGTAAATCACTATGTAATTTGGTTATTATTTTTAAATAGTAGCCTATAGCAAAACACGAGTAATAACTCAATTCCTCTAAGGGTTAAGGGAGGTATCAATAACTTGTTTTTGCTGGGAATGTCATGCTACTGCTGTAATTAGTTTGAACCTCGCCTTGTGTCTTTCTCTCTCACAAACACGCAGCTTCAGAGGCCCACCTCTACGCACCTGTGTGGTGAGCTTGTTTCTGGGCCCAGCTCGAGTTGCCTGTGTGGAATCTTTGAAATGCAAGAGCGAAGAATGAGAGGGAGAGAAAATGAGAGAGGGATGAAGGGAGGGGGAGAGGTGTAATGAAGGAGGGAGAGAGAGACAGAGAAGGATGAGGGTCAGCAGTGGAGGAGGGGAGGACATGGTGAAACTAACACTTGGTTCTTTTTCTAGAGCTGTCAGGGTCGTGGAAGGGCGTCGGTCGAGTTTGACAAAATGATGTTTCTGCCCTCATAAAAGAGCCGGGCATACACACACACACACACACACACACACACACACACACACACACACACACACACACTCCTCTGTCACCTCTGGCCCCTCCATCCCCCAGTCCATGTTTCAAAGTGTGGCCGAATGAATACCACCATTGTTTCCCTGAAAGAGAAAGAGAGAGTGAAGGTTGGGGGGTGGTGGGTGAGAGAGGGATGCTGGGTGAAGAGAGAGAGAGAGAGAGAGAGAGAGAGAGAGAGAGAGAGAAAGAAGCCGAAATGTTTATGAAGAAGGGATTGGTTTGAAGACATGCATTATCCCGTGTGTAATTATTGTAAACAGAATGATGGCTAAGTAATAATTTCACTTTAATCTTTGCTTTGAGGCCTGAGTGGCAGCTTTGTGCATTCTATTAGATTTGCTGCGATTTTTGCAGAGAGAAAAAAAAGTAACGTATCCACACACAAACCCAGTTGTTTTTTATTATTACAGGCTTCTTCTGAAAGGCTTTATTTTGGATACACATACTAAGGCTTGTGCTTCGGACATTTCGTCTCGGTCTTTGCTCATGTGTCCCTTTGTTTCTGCGACTGGACATGTGTGCATGCTCATCAGAGCCGTTTTCACAGCGCTCTCTGGATGTTCTCTAATTATTTGCAGAGCGCTTGCTTAACCTTGGGCAGGCTCATTAGAAATTGTTGCTTGACAGTTGTTCAGTCATCGGGGGCTAATGTGTTCCTGTGCTCAAAATTGCCATAATTACATGTTGGAGAGCTTTCTGCAAGTTTTCAAACTCCATGTTCAAAAAGGCTGAAGAGACCGTACAGAAGCTGATTCAATCCAAGAGCTTCCTGTAAGTGTAAGGTTTGTATGAGTGATGCACTGATCCTGTATACTGGGTCAGTAGTGGCACCAGTATTAATGCAAAACCAGTCCACACACAACACAGTTTCTTAGACATAACCAGTGCAACTTTATAAACACCAAGACCATAAAACAACAGACTGTTGTTGTATAACTGTCTCATTTGTAGTGAATTGGCCTCTTCTGTACTATTTTGTTTGTCAAGTTTTCAGTTAGATAGTACTTATCAGAATTTGACCGACAGGTCGACAGATCAATAAAAATAAATTAAAACATTAAATATAGGGAAGAGACTGCTTTAATAAGGGCCAATCACAGCTAACAATTTATGTCCATGACTCCTTTTTCTAAAATACACGTCTTTTGTAATGTAGGACTTATGCTGAAAGAAATACTGTTTAAACATAGCCAAAAGCTACAGAACAGCTTGTACGCCCTTGTACAAACAGTTCATATGTCTGCTCAAAAGTCTGCATACATTTTATTTGATCATTTACATGTGGCAAATCATGTCTGTAGTAGTGTGAGTGTTAATTAAGACATTTCAGGTTTGCTGCTCATGCTGCGTCACTCTGCTTTTACAACAGGCAAATGTGATTTCATTAGCACAGGGTTTTTAATTAGTGTTAATGTTTGGACTAGCAATAGAACATGTTTTTGTGCGGCAACCAATATGTGACAGAATTTGTACCCATTTGTGTGGCAAATACACTCATTCCTGAACATCATGATTGGCATTCAAACTTATTATTGGAAGTACTGGTTTGTGTGCTTTGCTACTATGATACTGTACAGTATCTGTACTACAGAACTGTAGTATCAGATCAGTGCTGTGTATTGGCAGATACTCTGAGTTCAGGAGTCAGGAGAGAAAAGTTGAATTAGTACATCCCTTGTTTGTGAACTGTGTTTGTGCAAGTGAGATAGAGGATAAAAAAGAGAAAATTTGTGTGAGTGAGTTTGCGTGTATCTGGATGCAAACTTATGGTAAGGGCACAGATGGGAAGGTGAGAGAGAGAGAGAAAGACAGATAGATAGAGAGAGAGGGAGAGAGAGAGGGATGTGTGAATGGGCTGATAAGGGAAGGAGTGTCAGTGAGAAGCTGCAGAGCTTTAGATCAGACTAGCGTGACCGTGTCAACAGCATGGCTCTCTGGCTCTCTGTCTGCCTGTCTGCCTGTCTGTCTGTCTGTCTGTCTGTCTGTCTGTCTGTCTGTCTCTTTCTCTCTCTCATATCTCTCGCCTGTTGTTGCTTTTTTTTTTCTTTCACTTTCTCTTCTTTCCCTACTTCCTCTCTTTCACTTCCTCAAATGTTTAAACATCTCTTTCTCCTTTTCTTTCTCTAGCAGTCTGCAGTAAACTTAGTAATTCTTTAATTACACAGGCTGTTCTATCCACTGTCCCATCTAGGTGTTTAGTATTCACTTACACAGTTTTAAAACTTTATTCACAGAATACTTCAGCGTTTTTCCCCCTGAACTTGATCTGCTGCATCTGTACTGTACAGTCTGTTATTACCAACTTTCATTATTATGCGTTTCGCTGTACTTAGTTAAAGAACAGAAAACAGGTTAATGGACATTATCTTCTCAAGCCCCTGCTTAATGGCTTCTGTTGTAAGACTGTTTCATGTAAGTGACTTTTCTGGGGGTTTTTCTATGAAGTAAAGGGAATTTTTTTCTTTATGAATTCTTGACCGCACCCTGTGTGGCAGATAGAGATGAGGTTGATAAAAGGAATATTTGTTTAATCTCATGTTATTTCATTTGTAACGTTCTATTATATTCAAACACAGATTTGCACACTCGTAGTGTTTCTTAAGCCTCTAGTATGTCTTGTGAGTTGTGCAATATGTATGCAATCTGTTGAATGCATTCATCCCCATCTGAACTTCCTCGGTTACACGTCAGGTCTCTTCACACGTCCTTCTCTTTCTATCTTTCCATCATTCTCTCCCACAATCCTTTTTGCCATGGTTCCTCTCTTTCACCCCCATTGGCCTCCTTTCTGTCTCTCTCTCTTTACCCAGTGTAGTCTACAGAGGCAGGATGTTTGCTTACCCATTCACCAGCACAAGTAGACTGTGACAGGGCCTCCCTTGGTCAGATAACAAGCAAAAATACACCTAACAGGAAATACTACCATGTGCATAAGGTGTTAGTGTGTGTGTGAGTACGTTGTGTTTGTATGTGGGCCCGTCTACGTGCAAATGCTTGATGCACCTGCACCTGCAGAACTTGATGGTATAGGTGATGGTATGCCTGTTCAGTCGTGTTTGCTGTTCATCTCCATAACGGCTAATGAGGTGTATGTGTGGTTGGTTCAGAGGTGAAGGTAGCATGTCTAACTGTAGAGAGCACACTGATAAACTGATAAACAACATGTGGCTGTTGTACTGTGTACATCTAAAGATAAATAATGCTAAAAACTGCCTACTCCTATACACTAAAAACTGTGATACAGCAATAAAACTGTGTACTGATTAGTACGTCATTTCCACATGAAATTAATGTCAACCCAGTTTTAATTTTGTTTACTTGTTTTTGGCTATAATTGTGGTGTTCTAATATATTTTTTTCATGTGGAAATTATGTATTTGAATCTAGTCTTAAACCAAACCTGATGGTACAGTCATATGCAAGTTTTAACATACCTGGTCATATTTTGTTGATTTTCGTAGTGAAAATGACTAAATGTGTTGATTTAGTTTTTTTGTTGTTTTTGTTTGTTGTTTTTGAGTTCAATATTGTTGCAAAAATAAACAAATATACAGTATGCCGTAAAGTTTTTATTTTCAATAAATTCAGCATATATATATATATATATGTATGTATGTATGTATGTATGTATGTATGTATGTATGTATGTATGTATGTATGTATGTATATGTTTGCATGCAATTGTATATTCAGAGACGTGGAGACTTGGTGATGTCCCTGGAGAAGTTAAGATGTTTGTGAATGAGTGATATGGCAAAAATACAGCGTCACGATACTTGAAGTCGTTTTCACAATACACAATAAGTGTAATGACATTTAGTTTTCTGATGCAAACACCAGTATTGCTACATTGAAAAAAACACTATTGAAACATTGAGTACAATTTTTATTTGATATTTCACATGTGCATAACACTAAATTCAGTTAGCAATGATGAGTTATGCTGTTTTTGTAGTGAAAGTACTCTTTGTGATGTAAACTGTCACAGTAATATAGAATATTGACATATTGTACACCCATAGTGTTTTGCCAAAGCTGGTATAGTAAAATACATCAGCATGTGGAAATGAAGCTTTCTGTGTTTTCAATCACTGTATCAAAGAATCACAGCTACTGATTTGTTTCATCAGAGTAGCAATAAAATGCGACTAAGGTGTGAAGTATATTGTTATATAATAGAGTCAAATGTGTTCTTCGTCAAAAAAAAGGTTCCTGAAAAACAAAATAAAAATCTACAAATGTTCATCTTTGTTAGAGGATATTCTTTACTTATCGAGTACATGCAGCATATCAAAAAGTAGATTAAACAGCAGGGACAAAGTTTGCATCGATCTTAATGGGTTAATATACTAATTACAAGTAAATATTTACTAGCCTCTTACAGTTTTTCTAGTGTTTCAGAAGCATTTTGTTTAGAAATTTAGAAATAAACAAAAAAATAAAGTCCTGGACAGTGTCCCCACTATGTGTCAGATGTTTTTACTGCAATTGTGGGACTCCCTTTGTTCAGCTTTAGAGTATAGTGAAGAACACTTATCTCAGCGTTGCTCATGTGTCATCTTACACCCTTTTAAATTCCAGAAAAGATGCCACAGTCCTACATCAGCTTCAAGCTAGCAAGTGGCTCCTCTGGAGTTTCATCAGCCTTCCACTTCCATTAATGTGCTAATTTAGAAACTGCTTCAGAACAAGAATGACTGCTTCAGTCTGTTTAAATGTAAATGCTTTCTGCATTGGTTGTCAGTCACAGAGAAGACATGACCCTCTTTCACCCTACATCAGTGATACTTTCTCAAGTCCTGAGCGTTATTGCTGAGAGAAACTTTATAAACTGCTTTCAGGTCAGTGTAAACAGGGCAGCCGCCACCAGAGCCTGGGAGAAGTGTTGAAATGATAATTAGGCCTCAGCTCTTTAAGTGGTTTAGTCGTCAGTCTGCACAAAGAAAATTCAAAGCAGTCGCACATGCTTCTGCTACGTTTGGAAACATTTTGATTAGAGTTATTTAGATAACTTCAGAGACAAAAAAACATTTGCAATAGAATGCAGCATTTTGAAACTTTGCTTTCATGCTTGCCTAAGACCTTGCTTGCATATGCGTTATAACTGAATAAAAATAACAGATGAATAGGGAAATAAAAGAGAAGATGATGGACTGAAGAGTGAAATGAAATGACTGTACATCTTTGTGTGTGGGATCACAGCATGGCAGTTTGCTTCTGTCGCTTTTGTTCAGCTGATAAATTTGTGTGAGTTCCTAAAGCACATCACACAGCCCACAGCTAGAGCTTTCTGGGAACATGCACTAGCATTCAAAAGTTTGGAGTCAGTTGTGATATTAGTTGCTGTTACTTTTTTCAAATTTAAATTATGCAATGTAGATTAAAGTACTGTAAGCTGGACATCAGAAGTTGGGTTGCACCGATATGGATGCACTAATGCACATATCCGACACTTTGTACATGCTGATAGCTGAACATTTATAAAATGTAGAAATGGGGATCTGCTGATCAATCTGTCCACTTTTCCTCAAACTATGACATTCTTGTTTGTGTCTGCCATCCAAAGCAAGATGCCCTTTTCCTAACAATATTTTCAATATCTGTTTGAGTGCTTGTCAAATTGATTAAACTCAAGCATGTCTTCTTTGCATTTACAAATGTCTCTCTCCCCTTTTCTCTCTCTGTTTTCAGGTTTAGTGATGATAGGGGCTATGTCCTGTACCCCCAGATTGGGGATCGCCTAGACCTCATCTGTCCAGGCTCGGACCCTCCTGGACTCCGAGCTCCACCAGAGTACGAGTACTACAAGCTCTATCTGGTGTCCTCACGGGAACAGGCAGACAGGTGTGAGGTGACCGGCACTCCCAACCTACTCTTGACCTGCGATAAACCCAACAGTGACATGCGCTTCACCATCAAGTTTCAGGAGTATTCGCCCAATCTCTGGGGACATGAGTTCAAAACCATGCAGGACTACTACATCATTGGTGAGTGGGAGGTCACCAAGAGTTGAATCACTTAGGAGGTTTTAGAAAATGATACAATGCATCATAAAATCTCAAATTTCATCACCATTTGATTTGGCTATTTTGGACCAATTGACAATTGCAGAAAATACTCTAAATGCACAAATATATGCATATACACATATGCACAGCAGTAGAAAACAGACAATTAATGGAGCAAGCTTTAACACTGTGAAAACAGCAAGAGAGTTGTATTTAATTCCAAAAATGAGTAACAATAAAATGCAACTGAGGTGTGAAGTATATTGTTATATAATACATTCAGATATGTTCTTGGACAAAAACGTAGTTTCTGACAAACAAAATAAAAGAGCCAGAGAATTGTATTTAATCCCAAAGATGACCACATTTTTTTGAATGTTACTATAATGTGGAGGCTTTTGTTTCCAGTCTTGGATTTTGCAGTCACTTATAGGTAACTGAACCGTTGATGCAACTGATTCCCATGTCATTCTTACCAGTAATTACAAAATCCAGGACTGGAAACTGGATTTAAGGTCTGGATTTGACCTCCAATCCATTAGAATTGATTCTGACATTCTAGAATCAATGCATTTGAATTGCCACCTTCAGATTGCCTCATTCCCGTGCACCGATATGTTTGTACATGCCTAGTGAGTGTGTGTCCATTCGTCTACCGAACTGTTATTTTTTTTGCCCTAGAATGAGTCGGCTGTATTGTGTTGGCTCTATTTTAGGTTCTATGTCATTTTTTTCCCCAGCTCATGCTTGACACAGTCATGATCCTCAAACCTCGCTTTAGCTGATTGTAAGTTTTATCAGATAAGACCGTCTAGTTAAAGGTCAAGTTTCTGCGGGTTGTTTTTAAAACAGTGCTAAGCAGCAGAGAACTAAAGTGTGCCAATGCAAACATGCCGGCTTGTCAACTCCATGTTTAAAAAACAATTTCCAATGCCAGCAGAGGACATTATGTTCATTTGCAGTTTCTCCCATGTATTCAGAACCTATTCACTTAATTCAGATGAATGATACAGATGTTGTTGTAGCACCTATTCATGTGTAGCAAAAAGAGAGACAGTGGCTTAAAGGGGAGAGTGAGAAAGAGGAAGGGTGCAAGAGAGGGAAGGAGGGAAAACAGGTTAGACAGAGAAAGAAAGGATATGGAAAGAGGGATTATTTGGAAGAGTGGGGGCAGGTTGTCTCCTGTTTTCCACCCTAATATTGTGCCATGTACCATAATATAGTACAGTTCATTCCATTGTGGACTTTTGGCAATACTATCTATCTACACACACATGCGCACACACAACACGCGCGCGCACACACACACACACACACACACACACACACATATATATATATATATATATATATATATATATATATATATATATATATATATATATATATAAATGGACTTGCTTATGTGGTTTCTGACACTATTACATACTGTTATTGATAAAAGGAAAAATATTTAAACATAATGGACCAATAGAAATTGTGCTAAATTACTTTACATTAACATATTAGTTATGTTCACTTGTTACACAAGTTTTTTTCCTTCTGCTGCAAGAGTACTTTTCTAAAGATACAAGTTTTTTCCCCCAATATAGAGGATGTACAGATCACAGTATGTCACGCTAACCACAGAGTTTTCATTTCAACCAGACCTGCTTATGTGGTTTCTGTCACTGTGTGACGTACTATTACTTATACAAATACACAATAGTATGTTGCACAGGTAATTAGAGTATTAGCAGCCATGCTGAAGCATGAATTGGCCTATTTGACATACATCATAACTCAGTTAGACGCAAATAATTTAGACAGCATGATGCAGTTTGGTCTGTTGTAAGTTTCTGATACTTAAATCCAGATCCAAAATAAAGGAAGCAATGTCCAGACAATGAAAATGTCTTGGTGGATTGACTATAACTTGGGTAAGGTGACGTTTTCATAGACAATACTGTTTTGCCGAGCTGTGAGAGCGAAACTCCATGATAAGGATCAGGTAAATGTTTGTTAGGCGTTATGACGTTATGACGACATGGATGCATATGTTTCTGTATGTGCCTGTGTGCACGTGCATGTGTAAGAGGCAGGTGTTTTGACATTTCCACACTTATTCCGTTTGCGCAGGCAGAGGTGTGACTGCCACTAACACACACAAACACACACTCCACACCAGGGCTTTTATCATCGCTCCAACAGACCCGACGAATCGATTGACAGGATGGGTAGATCGATGAGGTCTCAAATGCAAGGTCAAACACACACACACACACACAAACAGTGAGAGATAGGGAGAAAGAGGGAGATGGACAGGTGGAAAGGTGGGTCAACAGGAAGACAAGAGCAACCGAGAGAGAGAGAGAGAAAGAGAGAGAGAGACTGTTTAGCAGAGAGAGCATCTACAGGTAAATAAACAGTAACAAATTAAGGCCATTTTTAAATGCAGCTTCTTGACAAACAAGAAACAAATGCAGGAGGAACCCTACCTATCAGATTGCTCTGCTGTCAATATCGCAATGCCGCAAGGCTGTAGCCTTCTATATTATTCTGCTGACTGTACTTCATCGTCCCAGTAGAATGTTCTCTTTCAGAACTTTTTCACGGACAAACTTTTCTGGGAACAGGTTGTATTCTTAATAAAATGACAGGGGTGGGGGTGGGTTATGTAGTTTTTAATCCTTTCAACAGTTCTTTTTTATTTACAATGAAAGTTAAGCCTCTAAATCTGTGTCCACTAATGCTGCACTGCAAAAATAAGCACAGGAGATATATTTCTCATTACGTGATTTATTAATTTATTTTTTATATTATATGGCTATTCAACTTTCATTTTAATTCAACTAGACATTTTAATCTTAATGTTCTTATGGATATATATATATATATATATATATATATATATATATATATATATATATATATATATATATATATATATATATAGCTTTTATTTAAGAGGATTTCTTTTGCCTATGTATCATTTTTACAGTGTGATTCAGACACTGTATTAGTTACTGTTCCTGACAGCTTTTACTCCGAGGCTTCTGAAGCACTTGTCAGTCATCTAGCTAGTTAATGAAGTATTTATGTTCTCTGAGTCATTAACGTTATCTTACTACAGATAATTACTACAAACAGTACCACTCCACCAACATTTGGTTTTATGTTTAGCAGCTATTCAGAATTCAAAACGTGTCTCTCACCTTATAACCTGCTTATGGAAATTCCACAGATTTTTCCTAAGATCCCCATAATTCACTCATTGAGATGTAAATAAAGTCATTCAAAGTGGTTTAACATGAAATGATGTGCTGAGAAACGAAACAAGAGAAACATATTGACTCGAGTTTGGGAACCAGAGTTTGTGATGTCCACAAAATAAGTGTAGGTATTTTAATTACCATGCGAAATTACCAGTGAAGCTACATATGAGTTTTTTTTATGTAATGTTGATAAATAAGTTTTCTTTGGCTATTGCTTTGCCTTGCAATGCCCCTCTTTGCCATTTAAGTATTTAAAATATGTTTTAGCCTAAAACCTTATCTCAAAACTACTGTAAAACAATGTGTTAGGAATCAGACAATGTTTCTTTTTTGTGAAGTAGATTGTAGAGGCATTAATCACTTTAGATGTCTGGTTCCTATCACTACCCTTACGTTTTTCTACATTGATGAGTTTCATATCAAACCACCCCAAATTACTTTGTTTACAACTTAATAATTTCATTGTACAGACAATTAGAAAAGCAACGGAAGCCCCCTTTAAGAACACGATTAAGACTTTTTCTCAGTTTATTTCTTCGTGAATCCAACCTCTATGCTGCTTCTTTCCTATTGTTTCACGTTTGACTGGAATATAAGCTGCCAAGAAACTACTGTACCTCTTTGCTTTGAGCTAGGATTGTCACCTAATTATGAGTAGCACCAAATGTGCCAGGAATAATTATAATAAATGGAAAGATAGTAAGTCAGAGTGAGAGAGAGTGCGAGTGAGAGAGAGAAAGATCTTCATGGCAGAGGAGCAGGAGAAATGATACGATTTAGATCAAACAGAAGTGGATTTTAAGGGTCACTGAACATGTAGTTCACTTAATTGTGCTTGTGTGTGTGTGTGTGGGGTATATCATTGTGGTGTCCATGTGTGTGAGCAGCCTGTATGACTACCATAAGGAGCTCTATTTTAGATTGGAATACATGCTTCAATGCTTATATGTAATGATGGCATGGTATGTTAATGCATATGTGTGAGTGTGTATGCTGTAGACCTGTGCCTCAGGGAACATTTCTTAATTCGACCTGCTTAAGCATGTGTTAATTTATTCAATGTGCCTTAAATGAGCTGGAACACAGAGAGAGAGAGAGAGAGAGAGAGAGAGAGAGAGAGACTCAAGTTAGTATTTTTATGCATTATATATATATATATATATATATATATATATATATATATATATAGTTTTTTGTAGTCCTGAGCCTCTATTACACATGTGAGGGTTTTACCTTGCCACTACACTGTTCTCTGACTTTTTATTTAAAACAGTAACTAATACTGCCAGTACCTCCCTAACGGCCAGCAGTTTGTATACACATCTTCAAGGTTGATGTTTTATTTCATTGTGCTTCCTCTCCAGCTTTTATACACACCCACATAACTCTCAGACCATATGCCTTATTATGAGAGCCGCTCACAGAGATGGAGAGAGATATATAGAGAGAAATGACTGAAGAGCTGTGTGTGTGTGTGTGTGTATGTATGTATGTGTGTATATATATATATATATATATATAATATAGTAGGAGAGATAGATTGAGAGAGAGGACAAAAGAAGTAACTATAGGGGTTCAGGTAAAGAGAGAGAGATGAGAAATGGAGAAATAAAGACATGGATTGAGAGAAGGGGGCCAGAAGTAGTAGACATAGAACAAGGGAAAGGGAGAGAGATGAGAGAGAAGAAGAAGAAGAGACACAGATAGAAGGAGAGAGTGGACAGAAGAAGTAGATATAGACAGAGTGAGTAGAAGAAGAAAGAGTGAGGGAGAGGAAGAGAGTGGGAGTTAGAAGAAGAGAGAAAGATCAAAGGGAGAGAGAGTGATTGATTGATGAGGCAGTTTATAAGCGTGTTGGTGTAACTGTGACAGAACTTTGAACTTAAGTCCTTATATCACCACACACACACACACACACACACACACACACACACACACGGGCGTATATTATGTTGTCAGTCAGCGTGAAGGCTGTACTTACCTGACAGGACTGGATCTGCATTGGGCTCGCTTGTCGCCAGGCTGTTGCTGTAGTGTTGCCGTGGTGGCAGGCAGAGACAGATGGCCACCTGTCACTCAAGAGCGGAGAGTCAGAGATGAGAATTAAAAATGAAGAGAGCTCAAGGAGGAGAAGAAAGTGATGGATGACTGGAGAGGAGTGGTAGGGAGCGAGGGAGAGGCGGAGCAGAGAAGAGGAAGAAAGAAAAAAGAGGACGAGAGAGAGAGTGAGATGAGTGCTGCATCTGGAGTCTCTGAGGCTATTGCATTATGATGTGCGTTAGGCCTCAGAGAACAGCTCACAAACACACACACACGCAGGGCGAACCACACATCAGCAATCACATCTGCGCATCTCTCTCTGCTTTGTTTGCTGCTGTAATGCTCTGTTAAAGCCCACAGTGAAGGACCACCGCTCCCTCTGTCTCCTTACCTGGAATGAGCTTTGTGCAAGTGTGAGTGTTTGTTAATGTACATTTTCAGGACAAATATGTCCTGATTTTGTGGGAAGTCAGAATCAAAACAAAGATAACCCCCAATGTCAGGAACAACTAGATGGTGAAATATTTTTTGAACTGAGGTTTAAAGTTCAAAAGTTGCTATTCAAAAGTTTTCAAAATTATAACCAGTTTGACTGCAGATAAATGTTGAAGTGATTCTAACACAGCTTCACAGCTTTCAGATAATTCAGTAAGACACTGCTAAAATGACTGGAAAGACAAATCTGTATAGCATTGATTATATAATAACATATACTTTTTCTTGAAAATGTGTCATATTTCCAAATTGTAAATCAAATTTTAAGGCAGATAACTCGATCAAATATAATTAAAATACATAATTGTGTTATCATAATCATTTTCTAACTTTCTGTTCACAGAATTCCCAAAATATTGACTACAATTGAAAAAAAAAGCTTTATTAGTTTATTATTGCAGGTTATTAGTTATGTATAACAATCAAAAATGTCAATTTAGCAAATGATTCCAAAGTAGATTCCAAAGTAAAAATTGTCTTGGTAATCACACTATGCAAAGTAGCATGTTACAGTAATGTGATCACTTTTTTCTGTCTCAAAGTAGTTGTTACAGCTTAATTTTTTGTTACTGTCGTAATAAAACTTGTTAAATGTGTTACTCTTTTGTCTCTGATAGACTAATATTGTGGTTAGTATACACACGCACACACACACACACACACACACACAGTACATATTTAGGACCTCAGGTCCTGACAAGGGATATAAACAAATGTCGGTGTGTGTGTTAACAGCTATGTTTGCTATGTATGTGATTAGGCTGCAGTTAATTGCTTTATTTATTGTGTATGTTTTCCTCTCTCTCATGTGACTTGTGAGACTGAGAGAGGAAAATGGTTGAGAGAGAGAGAGAGAGAAGGAGGGAAAAGGGAGAGAGAGGCAGAGACGATTGAAGAGCGGAGGGAGTAAGGGATTGAGGGAGATCTATATCTGATGAATATTTGAGCATTTTAAAACCCTCTGATTCGAGTTCCCCATTTCTGCCTGAAACTAAAGCCAAACACACACACACACACACACACACACAGACACAGAGAGAGGAAAAACAAATAAGCAAAGGAGAAGCAGAAAGAAATGAGTGTAGGAGTATCTATTAACACATTTAATAACTGTGTAACATCATTAAAGGGACCATATCCCACATTTTTGTTTCACTTTTTTTTCTCCCCCTGAGGGCCACTTGTGATGTTTGTGTGGGCTTATGTACCAAAAACTGTTTAATTAATTTTGTACATAATTTATTTTGCCTGTCCTGGTTTTATCTCTTAGAAGGCTTTAAAAAGGTTGTTTTTGTTACTGTGCCTTTAAGTCTGATATATGCAGATTATGTCTGTTGGGATTAGATTCGCTGTACTGTGCCTCATTCAAAAAACAGGCTGAAACACTCCTTATAAACTTTAGCATTAATGGGCAGCTGCAGTGCTATAGGATTAGATTTGCATTGGGAATATAAAAATATGTTGGTTTTTGTGACATCACAACAGTGACTTAAAGTGCTCTCATTGGATTAGAGCAGTTTCTGTGTGGCTGCATCTGCCAATCAGGATGCACATGGGTGCCATTGTGCCACTGAGTGGAGAACTGTTCTGACACTGAGAGATACGCACATGCAGCCAGAAACAGGAGGTGCAGGGGGAAACGCTAGGCTTGGAAAGAGTCTCAGATGAGAGGAAAAGGGAGAGAGTTCATGTCTAATGAGAGACAGAGGGAGAGAGATAGAGGTGCAGTAACAGACAGAAAAAGGGAAGGAGTAAAATGTGTTTAGTATTACAAACTT
Source organism: Pygocentrus nattereri (assembly GCF_015220715.1). Taxonomy (NCBI): domain Eukaryota; kingdom Metazoa; phylum Chordata; class Actinopteri; order Characiformes; family Serrasalmidae; genus Pygocentrus; species Pygocentrus nattereri. The sequence continues at coordinate 19,183,596 of NC_051212.1, read as the reverse complement.
AATTACGTTACAGTAATGGGACATGTAACATAGCGTAACACATTTCCATTCTTGTTACTGTTACTGACGATACAAACTTTGTTACATGTGTTATTCATATATATGTAACTGCAATATTAATTATGCACAATCCCATTATTACAAATTTCCTCTGTTTAGATCAGGGCTGTCAAACTCAATCATTAATGCTAAAAAAAATTTCAGCAAATTCATGGGCCAGCTGTTTTTTTATTTCATTTTTACTTGCCATGACCTGAATTGTATATTCAAAATATGCCAAAAATACAAAAGCAAAATAAGCATTGAAAACTCACTGAGCAATCTATCAAAGCATATAGTCATGCCAATATGAAACAGATTGATAAGGACCTTCTGCTGAAGAAGAGCTGGAGCCTACAAAGGGATAGTGACATGACTTTGAAATTATATTTACTACTGATTGGCTTCTTCTGTCTGAATAGAGCACTAAGCACAGCAATATTGGTTTCTCTGTTGTACCTCGCAGTTGGGACAGATTTGTTTGGGTTTTAAAGAGTGGCATAGCAGTTAGTAAACTTAGTGGAGTGGAGTGAGGTGAGGTGTTTTTGAGTAACTACTCCAACACTGGTTGAGCTTGAGTAATACAATATGACAAGTCATCTCACTGATTCAGGCTCACGGTACCATTGACTGTAAGACCAAATGTGTGAACGATGTGCTTTGTTGTTGTTCTTTGATTTTGTTTGATGTGTGTGTGTGTGTGTGTTTGTTTCACTAAAGGTCAGACATTAAAAGTTCACTCTAATTGGATTTTATGACTAGTTAACACTGTGTCATTCATTTATCGCCTGCTGTTCACACATGCACACATGTACTCTCTAGTCCCCCCCCCACAGCCCCTTGCTCTTTTTCTCTCTCTCTCTCACTCTCTCTCACTCTGTTTCTCTCTTTTTCCACTTTCTTTCTTTCTCTTCTCTCTTCTCTACCTCCCTCTCTGTCTCCCTCACTTTCTCTTTCTTGAACTCATGATTGCACTCTGATCTCATTCTATTCATTTTTCTATCATCTCGTTCTATTATTCTATTTTCTTTTTGCCTCCCTCTTCCCCATCTTTCTCTCTTACTCTTTCATTCACTTCTCCTTTCTTACTATGTCTCTCTCTCGCTGTGTTCCTCTCTCCCTCTTTCTTTCTCATTATTTTCTTTCTCTCATTCTATCCTTTCTCTCTCCTCTCTCACTCCCTCTCTCTCCCTCTCTCACTCTTACTCTCTGTAGCAAAAGTAGACAAAGCATGCTTTGTGTGAGGAACTACTTGTAGAGGGATGTGTTTCTCTGGAAAACAGGGGGCTGGTTTATCCAGTGTGCATAACGCCATTGACCTTCGACCCCACCTCAGCGGTCCGAATGCAGAGACACACAAACACGGCGGTGATTTAGTGTGGAGGATCACACAAACATGACCCGCTAATGACCGTAATGAACACAGGCCGCATTTACCACACTCATACACAGCTGTCCCACACAGCTCTTGAGTGCAGCAACACAATGGAATGTTCACTCACACATGCATTTTAATTTACACACCCAGACACACGCACAATTAAACTACAGCCCCTAAAGCAGCACTTGGACACACAGTCCATGCTGTAAATCTTCCTGACTCCTCTATCTCACACAGACACAGACACACACAGACATTTTGGATAAACAGGGCTTTAAACAGGGAAGATGCTTACTGTGTGTGGAGAAAGATTAGAGTATTCAGGAGGGATCGGACAGACCAGCTGTTGTGTGTGTGTGTGTGTGTGTGTGTGTGTGTGTGTGTGTGTGTGTTTGTGTAAGCATGTAAGAGTGAGAGAGAAAGTGCCAGTCAGACAGACAAAGAGACACACATACTTAGTTCAGCTCATTGGAAAAAGGCAAGAGATGTGAACAAATATGACAAAAACTAAAATGTTTTCTAGTGCAACATCATGAAATGGCTGGAAATACAAAAGTTAATTTCATCAAAAGGTTTCTTTGGTTACTATTTTACCTTACAACACACTTGAAGCTCTGAGTATTGGTTAAAGCCAATATTGAAACCATGAATATCAGTTAACACCTGTATTGAAACCGTGAATATCAGTTAATGCCAATATTGAAACCTTTAGTATTGTTTAATGCCGGTATTGAAACCCAGAGTATTGGTTAATGCCAGTATGAAACCCTGAGTATCAGTTAATGCCAATATGAAACCCTGAGTATCAGTTAATGCCAGTATGAAACCCTGAGTATCAGTTAATGCCAGTATGAAACCCTGAGTATCAGTTAATGCCAATATTGAAACCTTTAGTATCATTTAATGCCGGTATTGAAACCCTGAGTATCAGTTAATGCCAGGATGAAACCCTGAGTATCAGTTAATGCCAGTATGAAACCCTGAGTATCAGTTAATGCCAATATGAAACCCTGAGTATCAGTTAATGCCAGTATGAAACCCTGAGTATCAGTTAATGCCAGTATGAAACCCTGAGTATCGTTTAATGCCGGTATTAAACCCTGAGTATCAGTTAATGCCAATATGAAACCCTGAGTATCAGTTAATGCAAATATTGAAACCTTTAGTATCATTTAATGCCGGTATTGAAACCCTGAGTATCAGTTAATGCCAGGATGAAACCCTGAGTATCAGTAAATGTCAATATGAAACCCTGAGTATCAGTTAATGCCAGTATGAAACCCTGAGTATCAGTTAATGCCAATATTGAAACCTTTAGTATCATTTAATGCCGGTATTGAAACCCTGAGTATCAGTTAATGCCAGGATGAAACCCTGAGTATCAGTTAATGCCAGTATGAAACCCTGAGTATCAGTTAATGCCAGTATGAAACCCTGAGTATCAGTTAATGCCAGTATGAAACCCTCAGTATCAGTTAATGCCAATATTGAAACCTTTAGTATCGTTTAATGCCGGTATTGAAACCCTGAGTATCAGTTAATGCCAGGATGAAACCCTGAGTATCAGTTAATGCCAGTATGAAACCCTGAGTATCGGTTAATGCCAATATGAAACCCTGAGTATCAGTTAATGCCAATATGAAACCCTGAGTATCGGTTAATGCAAATATTGAAACCTTTAGTATCGGTTAATGCCAATATGAAACCCTGAGTATTGGTTAATATGCTAATATTGAAACTCAGAGTATCACTTAACAGCAACATTGAACCCTTGAGTATCGGTTAATACCAATACTGAAACCTTGAGTCTCGGTTAATGCCAATATTGAAACCAGTTAATTCTGATACTTAATATTGACACCTGATGCTAACACTGATATTGAAATCTAGGCTACTAGCAGATGCTAATACTGATATTGAAACTTTGAGAATTAACTGACATCAATACTGACACTGAGTCCTTGGGCATTGGCTCCAATATTTCTTCTTTAAATATTATTAAGCTATTTTTAACTGATGCACTACAGTTAAGATGAGCATCTAAAAGTAAGCTGTCAGGCTCAAACTACTCAAAACTCTACCACCCCACAATAAAAAAAACCCAGCTAATAACATCACATCAGAGAATGTGAGTGAGTGCTGTTTCTGTAGCCGATCAAACATTTTCAATTGATATCAACCTGATATGGTACCTGGTATCAGATCAGTGCCATCTCTGATTTTCAGCTTGATTTTTTTTCTTTTGTAAGTTGTAGAGATGCTCGGGAAGATTGTTTCCTTTGTTTTCCCCGTCCTCCTTCACTGGAATATATATTTTTTTGAACATCTAGTCAATACAAGGAGACATTTGTCTGAGCACTTTTTCTTTTTTTCCCTTCTCTCTCCTTCTCTCTCTCTCTTTTTTGCTCCCCTTTCTTCCTCTTGGCTTTTTTCTTTTTCATTCTCTGCAGAACGTGATGCCAAAAGAATAATTCACTGCACACTATAACTGCTGTGCCATGCCAAGATTTTAATCGTTGTTAAGAATGTAAAAAGCCACACTGCCGTTTTAGGGACTGTGTGTGTGTGTGTGTGTGTGTAACCAATCACCTTGATGATATTATCACTCTTGTAACGTAATGCGGGCCTGCCTCGGCCACTCTGATAGGTCGAGCTGGGTTCCGCTTCAGAACTTTCAGGGGTTCTAGAATAACATGGAACCGTGACGGAACTCCAGGCCAGAGGGATTTAGATCAGCTTGCAGAGATTAGTAAGGCAGTAACAGAGCATACATTACCCACTGTTCCTGCTTAAAATGTCATTTAGAGGGGCTTTTATTACAGATCACTTGCAGCGATGTGCTGATTTATAACATGTTTATTAACACTGAAGGCTCCCTTGCACACCCCCTGCTGCCCTGTCTGCCTGGCCTGGGCCTTCCCCAACACTGGCGCCTTCTCAATCCGTCACTTTAATGCATGCAATTAAGGAGTCTAATTAGGGTAATTAATTCTGCAGGAGGGAGAGGGAGAGAGAAAGAGAATGAGAGGAAGAGAGAGAGACCCAGCCTACCTCTATTCACAGTTATGGATCCGACTTAATCCTCATGCCCACACTCCAGACACAAAATAACCTTAGATAATGGGACTGAGACAGAGAGGGAGAACAGGAGAGAGTGTGTGCGTGTGTATGTGAGTGTGTTTCTCACAAGCTAATAGCCTGCTCTCCAACTTGAAGTGTCTGAAACAGCCAGAGGCGCGATAAGGAATACATTTACAGAAAAATGCATTTTCAAACCAGGCCTTACACACTGAATGAGTCGTAGGTGCACTTGAGATTCTGCTGCTAGTTTCCAGATAGCAAATACGCTGCTGCAAGTATTTGAGTATGAGAGAGAGAGAAAGAGAGAGAGAGAGAGAGAGAGAGAGAGAGAGAGAGAGAGAGAGAGAGAGAGATGGGAATTAAATGTTCCCTGACACTATAGCTACACATGCTAAAACTTTCACTAACTTCCTCCTCTGTCTATCGCTGCATGATATGCACACCTACAGTACTGTCAGTATAAATGTTGCATATCCTGTCTTAAAGGGGAATTCCAACAAAATCTCTACATAGTTCAGTTGTTGAGATGTAAACAGAGTCATTCTGAGTGGTTTAATGTAAAATGACTCAGTAGCCATGTTTACATGCAGCCTGATAATCACTTAGTAGTCTGACTAGTAGCTCAATCTGAATAGAATACGCCCATGTATACACATCATTTGTAATAGACTAGTCCGATCGAGGCCATTCGGAATACAGTTTCTATACAGTTGAATGAGTTTGGTGATCCTGTAAATAATCTGTTAAATGACAGAATGATACCCATGTAAACCACTGTGATCTGATTACATTCCAAGTTGGAAAGTTTAGTACGTTCTGCGTCATTAGTCAAAGTTTACAACGTTCAACATGGTGGGAGCAGAAGGTGGTCAGCAGAGGAGACAAAGGTTATTCTTTGAACTTTAAAAGACAGTGGTGGGACAAGCGTCCAGTTTATGTGTCTCAGAACATGATGTCTTCCCCTCATCCCCTCTTTAATAAAGATATGTGAAATATGTTTTCCTGAGTCTGACATCATTTTAAAGCAATTAAAAACACAAGTGCTGCTTGCTGCTGCTCGTCTTACTCTGATTGGACTCACGTGATGCTAGCTGTCATTGTAACATCTACACTAAGTGGTTCTCTATGCATTCGGAAAATTTTGGATTGGATTACTTGTAGTGAACATATAAACACCTTGGTCTTAACATATAATTGGAATCTATTCAATCAGATCGGCAAAAATCTTTGCATGTAAACTTGCCCACTTTCTTTACTGTAGTGTTGTTACTAAACTGCCTCCCTAATTAGATCTGTCACTCAGTGAACAGTCCCACATGCATGCTGATGATGCAATGAAAAGTGTGAAATGAACAAAAGTGAACTAACCAAGATTTCAAGCTTCTTGAAACATTAGTAGTGTATGTCAGCAATATAAAGAGTCAAACACAACTAAAGCACATTACATGCATAATATGCATATACAGCAATTAAATATTCATGGTCATGTTACATATCCTCACATTCAGCTAATGAGAGATGTCACCCAATAAAGAGTCCTGTGTAAGTGCATGGGATTCCATCTCTGCTGGCTGTAAGGCCAGTCATTTGTATTTCTAAAACCCTGATGTGTACTGTTGTTTGGCTTCATTTATCCATTTTTCTCAAGACCAGATATAATCGCTGTCATATCAAAACCATGTATTTTTCTGTTTTCTACATGGAGGTAGCCTGAAGGCTTCTGTCTCTGCAGCTGTTTTTATAATGCTATTAGATAAATAAGTAATAAGTAATAAATCTGCTTACTTATTTTTGTAAGCCTAAAGCATTTTCTAGCATTTACATTGTCCATCTTGATAGATAGGAATTGATTGGCCATCGTAATAGATAGGAATCTCTTGGCGATTTACAATACTATCGTCAGTTGGCTCAAGCCTGCCCCCTCATTCACAGTAATACACGTAGCAGCTCTTTCTTTCTCTCTGTCTCTCTCTCTTTCTTTCTCTTTCTCTTTCTCTCCCTCCCCTCCTCCTCTCAACCAAAAGAACATCTTTCCAAATGTGCAGGCTTCCAAACCCAGATCCTTCTATTCTAGTTCCAATCTGCAAATCCACTGAGTAAAGACAGACAACAGAAAGTATGTCACACTCAGCAAATCAAGCCCCCAACACACACACACACGCACACACACACATCCCAACACAGAACAATCAGGCCATAATCACATCATGAAACACACACAAACACACAACCCACACACACCACATCTACACAGACATATGTGGTGTCATCTCGCTGTCATCACCCTTTCTCCTCACACAATCTCCTTTTCCCTTCTTTTCCTCCCATTGTCTCTCCTCTGATTTTACTCACTCCTCTCTCTTTCTCTCTCTCTTTCTCTTTCCTCTCCCTCTCTCTCTCTTTCTCATCTCCTGTTTCCATGCCTTCACGTAGCGCTGGGCAGGGACAGATGTCAGGATGTATTATTTCGACTGGCTGCTTCTGCATGTCTCTCTCTCTCTCTCTCTCTCTCTCTCTCTCTCACTCTCTCTCTCACTCTCTCTCACTCTCTCTCACTCTCACTCTCTCTCTCTCACTCTCTCTCTCTATCTCTCTTTTTTTCTCCTCCTTTTTATCCTTCTGTGACACTATTGCACTTTTAACCAAACTTAACAAACTTCCTTGCTGTAACTCAGTATAACTCACTCTGTAACATAACACATATCTACACAGGTGTATTAATGTTCATATAATTCTGTAAAACTCTATGGTGCATATGTATAGATACTCATCTGCATATGTATAGATACTCATGTGCAGATACAGATCTCTTTAGCTCCTATTTGTCCATTAGTTAAGTATGTGTCAGTAGTTGGTGTGCTTGTCTGGTCTGGTGACTCATTCATTGTATGTGAAAGTTGATACTTAAAGTGATTTTTGCTTCTTTCTTTCCTTTTATCTCTCTCTCTGTGTTCCTCTCGCTCATTCCCTCTTTCTATCTTTTTTCTCTTTCATTCACTGTTTCATTCTTTTTCACACTCTTGTTCCTCTTTTTGTTTCTCTCTTTCTCTATCCTTGTTGTTCTATCTCTCTCATCTCATTTCCTCATCATAAGGTCTCTCTTTCTCTCTCAATATCTTTTGTCTGTTATTCTATCCTCTTTTTCTCTCTTTCTCTCTATCTGTCTTTCATTCTTTCTTGTCTTTACCTCTCTTAGTCTCTGTCTTTCCCTTTCTCTCTCATTTTTCCCTCTTTACTTTCTGTCTCCTTTTCTGTCACATATTCTGTCTCTCTTTCTTCTCCTCTCACTCTTCTTTCTTTCTCTCTCTTTCTAAATCTTTCTTTCCTTCTGTCTTGCCTTCTATTTCTTTCTCTTTTTCTATGTCTCTCTCACACATTCTCTCTCTCCCACACTATGTTGGTGGAGTCTGGCTCTGTGATCAGTGTATTTGGCCTCAGACTGTCTGTCCAGATTTAAGGAAGTCCAGATGTTGATGTGGACTGTGCTGTTGTGTGTTCTGTATAGTAGGGTGGGGAGAGATTCAGTAACAGCACAAACATTGTCCAGCCTCTTCTTTCCTGTATGTGCATTCACGTACGTACATACGTATGTATTTGTGCTGGCCTTAAAAAGGTTATTGCTTATGAGGAAAAGAACCTGGCCTACACACACCTGGATATATTTGCATATATCTACCCCCCTGCCCCCCCCCCACACCCTCCACCACATACACTCACACATTTGTATTCTCGCTCATGTTCCATGAAAATGCACAGCATCAAATAGAAACAGATGGAAACAGAATAACTGTGTAGACACACATGCTAGCACAAATGACATGCATGCACGAATATACACACAGTTCCACCATCTGTGCCCACACACGCACACAGTCGATGTCAGTGTACTTGCTGGTTTTCTTGTCTGGCACTGCTCTGCACGCCTTCATTATAACCTTTAATTAAAGTGACAGTAAAATGTAATTACAGTCTTTAGAATGGACTGTACAGTACTGAACACACTGCAGCCATCTCAGCTGTCTTCTCAGGAAGTGTGTGTGTGTGGGGGGGTAGGGGGTGAGTGAGTGTGTGTGTGTCTTCAAACTTCTTCTTCTTATTTGACATTTGACTCCGAAATGACCTAGAAATGAATAACTCTTAAGAGCGCCTTTCACATTGCCCTAACTTTTCTCTCTTCCTCTCTCTCACTCCCTCTCTTTCTCTACTGCATTCATCCCTCTTTCTTAAAATAGCATCTCCCCTCCTCCCCTATCTTTCTCTCTCTCTCTCTCTCTCTCTCTCTCTCTCTCTCTCTCTCTGTCTCTATTTCACAGGTCCCTCTCCTCCCATCAGACCATTGACCCACTTCCCTCTTTTTTCCCTCTCATCCCTCTATCCCTGCCTCCTCCTCCCTTGTTTCTTTTCTTGTCCTTCACCTCTACAGCTCTTCTCTTTTCCTTCAGCCTCTTCCTCCTCCTCCTCCTCCTCCACCAACGACATGTCTTAAAGTAGAAAGTTGCCTGGAGGCCACACAAATGTTTTGGCGTGTATTGCAGTAGCGCTGTGTGCTAACGCTGGCTGGGCTAATGTACCAGGGTGTGTGTTTGGAAGAGTGTGTTTGGAGTGTGTGATGTCAGGGTTGGGCAGAGGCTCAGAGGAGAATGCAATCAGACTTTGTCAGAGCGAGTCACAGCACGGAGAGAGCACACTTACAGAGGCAAAGATGCTCTTAAGAAAACTATAGAGCGTAGAACCGGGAGAGAGAGCAATCCATAGTTGTGTCGTTTCTACTGAATCTCTCTCGAGAAAAAAGCATAGAGGGACATGCAGAGAAGGAGGCTGTGTGTGTGTGTGGGTGTGGTTGTGTGTGTGTGTGTGTGTGTTATGGGGGATCAGCACATCAGGGGTGGGGCAAGGGCTGACCCCAAAATGACAACAGAATAGTTTTTGAGCTAATGTGGGTGAGAGAGAGAGAACAGAGGGAGAGAATGAATGGGAGAGAGGGAGGGAATGAGGAAAGAGATAAAGAAGGATAAAGTATGGAGAATCACAACAAAAAAAGAGAACCTGATAAAAGAAGCATGAGAGAAAGAGAATAGAGAGAGGGAGGGAATGAAGAAAGAGAAGAACAAATAAATGAAAGAGAGCATGGAGAGAGAGAAAGAGAGGCATAACAACAAAGAAACAGAAAAAGAAGAAAATGAGAGAAGAGTGAGAGGAAGGAAATGAAATTTAAAAGCAGAAAGAAAGAAAGAAAGAAAGAAAGAGGAAAGGAAAAGGGAGAGAGAGAGAGCCAGAGACAGAGAGAGGATCAGTAAAATGGAAAAAGAGAGAAAGTGAGAAAATGTGAAGAGATGCTTGTAGCTATTCTGACCTCTACAACCTCTTTCTGTCAGAATGTGTGTCCAGTGACCACCAGCCCACAAGAGACATTTTAGATAGCCACCACACACACACACACACACACACACACACACACACACACACACACACTCACTAGCTCATTCACTTAAACTACCAAGGGCAGGGTGAATACAAAGCCATGCACCCACCTAAAACACTCTCTCTCTCTCTCTCTCTCTCTCTCTCTCTCTCTCTCTCTCTCTCTCTCTCTCTCTCTCTCTCTCTGTCTGTCTGTCTGTCTGTCTGTCTGTCTGTCTGTCTCTCTCTCTCTCTCTCTCTCTCTCTCTCTGTCTGTCTGTCTGTCTCTCTCTCTCTCTCTGTCTGTCTGTCTCTCTCTCTCTCTCTGTCTGTCTGTCTCTCTCTCTCTCTCTGTCTGTCTCTCTGTCTGTCTCTCTCTCTCTCTCTCTGTCTGTCTGTCTGTCTGTCTGTCTGTCTCTCTCTCTCTCTCTGTCTGTCTCTCTCTCTCTCTCTCTCTCTGTCTGTCTGTCTGTCTGTCTGTCTGTCTCTCTCTCTCTCTCTGTCTGTCTGTCTGTCTCTCTCTCTCTCTCTGTCTGTCTCTCTCTCAGTCTCTGTCTCATACAGGGATACAGTACTATAATAAGTCAATATGTAACAGGTGTCAGAGCTGTTAGTCTGTGTGAGGTGTTTAGACATCATGTTACAGCGTAATATAATGAGGTTTAAAGTACCACTAAGTCATAACATTCCTCAGAGCTGGAATGTGTGTGTAGTGTGTAACATGATGGACTGCAGAGTTGTTTTTTATCTCTTAGGAGGGAAAAGAAAAGAGCAAGGTTAAAAAAAAAAACATTTACAGAGAGAGAGAGAGAGAGAGAGAGAGAGAGACCATCATTGACCCATTTCTGCAGGCTCCCATTCCAGTCACTGAGACTACACATGCACTGGCTACCCCAGACTTCTCTCTGGGATACTCACACTTTCCACCAGTAGAGAAAACAGACATTCTGCTTCTCATCACAGTCATGTTAATACCTCATAACTTCACTTTTTATCTGTTTGCATCATTAGAAACACAAATCAGTGTGTGAACATCTCATGATTAATGGACCAATATAAAGTACATTTGAATACATTATTGCTACATAATTAGATGAATGAATGAATAATGTTGATCCTTTTCTTATAAAGATGCTGTTTTGTGCATACAGGGTTTTTGTTATGACAGCAATGATATGTAGTCCAGACACACACACACATGATGTCTGGCCTTCACTCACACACATTTCAACTGTGTAGATTACTGGTCTGTGTTGGAGTCTTCTATTCCTTCCTCCACAAAAAAAAGATAAATAAACAGATGAGACTGGCTAGTAAACAAGATTGAAGTCTTGACCGTATTTTCCCCATCTTACCTTGAAGATTTATTTATTTCCTTATCTGGCTTAGATTTGATCTTTTTGAAGATAAAAGTATTTGACTGTTTTGAAATGTGACTCATCCATTGTGAATTGAACCCACATCATTTTAAGGTAAGCTTCACAGACATTACAGTACAGCAAGTAGACAGACAGACAGACAGACAGACAGACACACTCACACACACACACACACAGTTCTTTTTATACCGTTTCTAGATTTAGGGTTGTAAATCCCATATGTATGTAATAACGATGTGTCCCATATGTATTATGTATATCGTTGCTGTTACAGCCTGAACATTTGTATAATAATTTTACCTGCAATCCAAAATCTAACCTTAACTTTAACATCAATAACCAAAAAGAGATGTGCATCATTTCAGTTTTAAACAATGAACCATGAAGCATTTGTAACAAAACACATTTTACCATGTTAGGACTGTTTGTCCTGACCAGTTTGTCTCCGTTTTCTCTGCTTTTCCTTTATAGTCGGAACATTTACAACCTAAAAATATATGAAAACAAACACAGACGGCCACACACACTCTCTCCAGAGATGCGCAGAATACACACACCCTTTCTGATGTGCAGAGATACACTGGTGCGCATGCCTGCACCCTGAGTAGAGTAGCTTGACCCAGTTTGGTTGGATGTTCTTGCTCTGTGACCCACATCCCCCTGCTTTGGCCCGCCACTTTGCTGGCGTTACGAAAGCGTCTGCGTCTCTGTGACGTTTTTCTGCACCCAGTAACCTGGCCTACCCAGAGAGAACCCCAGGCCCTCTGGAGATATCCCAGGATGCTTTGCTCCATTGAGAATGGTTACAGGTTATGGAGAGCCGAACACTGCATCTGTCTGCGCTCATCTATTTTGGCTTTAAGTAGGGCTGCCCAATACGAAGATCAATCACTGTTGTATTGACACTTCCTGTGATAACAATACAGCCTATAATATTAGTGCATCCTTGATGTGATGTGGTGAAGGACTAGCCTGAATTAGTTTTGACTAAAGTAACTGACTTGTTAGAATATTAGAAACTCAGCTGTGGAGCTGTGATTGGTCAAGATCCTTATAGCACTCAGTAAAAAACACTGTGATTGGTGAGAGGGCTCATTTGCATGATCTAGCCTTCTGTGGTATCACCGTTGCAGCAGTGTTGCATCAGAGTAATGATTAACAAATGATAGATCATGCATCTTTAATCCACATTTTCCACTTTTTCCTGGAATAAGAAGAATCATGTCCCAGACTTGTTCATTTCTGCAGGAAAACATTTCTGCTCTTGTTTGTTATGTCATGGTTGGTGGTTCAGGCGTCTCCATTTTTTCCTCCCCTCATTCCTTACTCCTACATCATTGCTAGTGCCAGTGTAATCTCTGAAGATCATAGCTCATGTTTTCTGATCTCATCCAACCATCTCTCTTTCTCTGTTTATCTAATTTGGACCCCACTTCAGTCGTTCTTATTGGCATTTGTAGGTTTTCAGATTCCTTTTTCACTTCTAAGCAAGGACTGTCATTTTCTATGGTTGATTTCATACTGTATATTTTACAGTATTAGCATAAGTACTGAATGTATTTTGTCCCTCATTAGATTTTTAATTAGCATTAGTAAATGAATATGCAGTAATTGACTCTTGCATAATTTGTATATTAAGAGATTTTACAGCATAACGATTTATTCATTCTAGAAGCTGTTACGGCATAAACTGCTTTTGCAGAGTTTGACCTCAGCAGACA